>NC_045171.1:4239424-4461924 GCF_900700415.2 Clupea harengus
CATGCCATGTCGACTGTACGCTGATTGGTTCATCATGCCCCCGCATCTGGTCACTCGCAGTGGCAGTCCTGAGCGAGCCTGAATGTCACTGAGACCTAGCCTTTATCTCAATGGAGACATCAAGCCTTTGAGTGAAATAATAGCAGCCACTGTACGAGAGAAGCTCCACTCTCCTCCAACATGAAGCTCTCCCTCGCAGGGCCTCTCTATTCTTTCCGGGCCGATAATGCTCTCGCTATTGAAGATTTCCCAAGCTGTGGTTGAAATAGTATGCAAATGCACCCCATGCCGAGACGACCGGCCGACACACTATCAGCAGAGAGGCAGACGCTGAATTTTGGGGAAGGCGAGCGGTATGAATCAAATGTCGCCAGGGCGATTAAACACACGAAGAAAAAAAACACTGAAAAAAAAAAAAAACCCACAAGACAACAGGCTTGGTGAACAGCTGAGGCTTGGCCTGTGTGCCGTCGCCGGAAAATTTGCTTCGCTTCTTATGCGGACTTTTAACTCTGCCACTTGAAAAGCTAAGACAGTTGTTAGACTACTCAGCTCTAAATCCTGTTAATTCGAACAAAGTTCTTGGGCTGCTTGAGTGACACAGCACAAGAACTAATGGTTCCCTTATCCAGCTGGCTGCATATGACTGAGCAGTACTCTGCATAGTTCAGGAGGAACTGAAGAGGATACAGGTACTTTTGAGTTTAATCTTCAGTTCAGAGCAAAAATCCCGCTTCAGATATTCAAGCATACGGATTTGAACTGTTTAAGTAAAATAAAATACAATACAAATCAACTTCATGGTATTTAATTAGTGTACCATGTAGTAATATACTAGCTATATGCAGTAAAGACATTCCCTTGATTCATTTCCCTTGATGTATGTACATCATTTCTTTTACTGGGTAATTTCAAAGAATGTACATGCTTTGAAAAGACCAAGTGTGTCTGTAAACCATCATCTTTTGAAGACCCAACTCTTCAGAGAGCACTTCCCGTCCTAACTGGCACTTCGACTAGTGCGTAACTTGCAATTACAGCAGTTACATTTCTGCACTTCTTTTTCTTTTCTATTTTATTTTATTTTCTATTTCTTATGTAAAGTAGTGTTTATTGTTACACCAGGTTCTATTGCTCGTAGCTTGACTATTCTCTCCCTTGTACGTCGCTTTGGACAAAAGCATCTGCTAAATGACTAAATGTAAATGTAAATGTAAATCTTAAACAGAGCTTGTTTACATGCAGAGGAGATTTTGTTGCTTCATCTAATAGCTTCTCTGTTGCTTTATCTAATAGCTTCTCTGTTGCTTCTTCCAAGGGCTTCAGAGCAGCACTTCCCACTAATGTGTGTGAGGTTATGGACAGCTGCCCGTGATGACCCCCGTCTGTGTCATATTTGCAAACAGTCAGACAGTGGTGTCTTGCCGATGGCAGTTTACACAACACCAAAAACGGGCGACAGTAAATATCACCTCCTCCTCCGCCGTCGGAGCAGGACGGAGGTCTTATGGGACCGGGGGCTGACTCGCTGTTGTGTTGAGGGCTCCCTTCAGACTCCGACTGGCACATGCTAAGCCCTCCCTAATTCGCTAAGCCTTCCCGGCTCCATTCTGCTTAATGATAGCACCGACTCAGGGGAGAAAGATCACTGACAGGATTACGGCGCTCCACACGGAATCAATATCCACATGAGTTCGGTACCCGGCGGAGTCGCCGTGAAGCGCCTACGATCCCATCTTGCCCAAGCCAATGAGCGCATACGCCAATGATAATAACACCAGAGAGAGGGAGTGTGGGTAAAAACTAATTACAAGTTGATAGAGAAAGGAGTGGTAATGGGCACTTCATTCCAAATCGTCTGGTAAACGAGGCACGGAAGGCTTGTTTGAGAGACACAGCACAGCCGCCTCTATGCGTTATTAAGTTAGTGCTTTCGCCCCAGGCAGTGAGTAAACAACTTCAAACGATTTGTGGCAGCCCGAAGCACTCCACCCATCAACGGAGGCGTTACTACTTTAGTTTATTCTCAAAATAAAATGACTCCTTGGAGGAAAACAGCGAAGAAATACTGAAGATGGGGCTCACTGTAGAGAGGATAACTAGTCAGCCAAGTTGATTGAATGATAAAGCACAGAGTTGTGAAGGCAAGCCCCATGATAAAGCACAGAGTTGTGAAGGCAAGCCCCATGAGAAATCTGGTGGGAAAAGTCTCCGGTGCCCCACAAATGCCTAATATTAAGCCAAAAATGCCCCCCCCCCCCCCCCCCCTCATCTATCCGGTTCTCCCTGCTGACAACTTGGGCCTTTTCCAAACAGAGCTCTCCCCACTCCCACTCCATCATGGAGTGCTCTTTTTTTAGACACATTCGCAGAGGGCAAAAATCCTTGGGTAGGGTGTGATCCAGTTACGAACTTTGGTATACCCTTAACAGAAAAAAGTCTTTTTCATTGAAATAACGAACAGACCATAAAGATATACGTTTTGGAGACCCAGGAAAATACAGAATTTCTTTCCTCTTTCATTATGTGTGTGTGGAGCTGAGTTTCATGTCTTATTTACGTTAACTTTTCCTATACGCTAAATGTAATATGTAGACCCACATGTATTGTATTGTGTAGGTCTACTTCTTTTCGATAGTCAATGTTTTACTGCTTTTGGAGCCATTATCAGATTCACCGATATGTTGTAAATGACTCCTTTATAACAAACAACGGCCACGCGGACACAAAAACCACTGACAGGTGGAGTCAAGGTGCAGCACGGACACAAAAACACTGTTGCACCTGCTCGAGAAGCAGACTCGCTGTTGGGGGGGGGGGGGGGTTTATAACCCACTTCTACTCCCCGCTAATTGGTTTGGAATGGCACTTAATGTGGCGGGCCCTCCACCTGAACCCGCACATGTAGTTGAGGTGGGAAGGCAGAGGGCATAGGGGCTAGTTTTGGAAAAGGCCCAACTTATCTCCTTGGCTTCTCTCCCAAGGTGTCAATGCAGAAGAAAATGTGCTCTGCTCTGCTGACCCCAAGTTAAGTGTAACATTAAACCGCAGCCCTAAAGCAGTGCCGGCCGATTGCGGCTTGTTAAGAAATGCGAGGCGGTTTCTGGACAAGGACAAGGGAAATGGACATACACCTTCATTAGCCGCCGACGGCGTGAGAAGATACACCGCACCGCGAGGCCCTGACCCGCCATCATCTCCAGCACGGCCAGATCTGATTTGTGTGCGGAGGAGCTCATTATTTCGTCCACGTGGGCCGCTTTCGCCGGGCTGCCTAATCTCAAGGTCAGCCTCCACCCCCGCAGGGTTTACTGGGGCAAGTCATTTTAATCCCGTGTACATTTAACATTAATTAGAACTCATCCAGCGGACTGAATGTCGATAGAGCCTTCTCTCTTCTTGTTCAAGGTGCTAATGGGATGCTTGCTCGCTGATCAACAAATGTTGGCAAAAGGACGTGCTGGGCTAAGGGGAGCCATTCTCATTGAGAGATGGATTGAAGGAAGCCTGCATTTCTATCCTACATTTCAGTCATGGTGAATCTTTTTTTTTTATGTTTTTAAAGATTTATTTATGGGCTTTTTAGCCTTTATTTACATAGGACAGTGAAGTATTTTGGACAGGAAGTGAGGAGAAGTGAAGAGGTGGGGAGAGGATCGGGAAATGACAGCAGGCCGGAATCGAACCTGTGTCCCCTGACATTCCCCTGGCATTGTAGCCCGTAAATGGGGGGCTTATTGGCTCGCGCTACAGTGCCCCCCGTCATGGTGAATCTTGATGAGATCCATAGCAGCGAATCTCAGATGGTAACAGCGCTGTAGTATCATTGACGGCATAGATGTCTGAGAGGGATATAGAAGTTCTGATTCAGTCAGTAAAGAGGAAGTAAGACAGACAAACAAACACCACTTTCTCACTGAGGTTCTGGGCAAGGGGACAGAAATCAGGTCTGCCCTTCCATTGCGTGGGCAATTGTACTTTCAGGTACAGACTGGCTGGCTTCAGCACTAGGACCTTTAGATACAACACTGCGGGCATAGTCAAAGCTCAAGCACTAGGACCTTTAGATACAACACTGCGGGCCGAGTCAAAGCTCAAGGCCTTCAGGCATAACCGGAGCTCCCAGAGGCCTTCCGGCAGCACAGGGTTTAAATGTGGCTAGAGTCACTTTCAAGCTGAAACAATGGAGAGCTCCCCAGCCAGGCAGTGTTCTGCGAGCGAGGCTTCGCTGCGGACGTCACGGTCCCAGCCCTGAGGGAACCCAGGAGGGAGCGGTTCACGGGTATCCTACAGGGCTGTCCTTTCTCACCGCCGCTGGGGACCCTCCGTCCCAGTTTCTTTTCATGCTGGAGAGGAAAGCGAATCGGGAATATGAAAACAGGGAAACTTGTTGATATGTGTTCTCTCTCTCTGCCACCCCCCCACCCCCCACCCCCCACCCCCACCCCGATTCTCATCCGCTTGTTTACTTCCCATTGCTTTTTGTTGTCTGACGCGTACCTTGGGCGCTTGGTGGCCCCGCTGTGCCAAGCGCCTTTATCAGTCAGTAACTGGTTTGAGGTAAGAGAGGGTTCTCTCTTCCTCCTCTCCTTTGCTCTCCACATGTGCCGTTCTCTGATCATCTCACCCAAGTTCTTCTTCTCTCTGAGGGCCAAAGGAACACTGGCTTTGAGAGGCAAAGCATATGTGTGTGTGTGTGTGTGTGTGTGTGTGTGTGTATGTTTGTGTGTGTGCGTGTGTGTGTGCGTGTGTGTGTGTGTGTGTGTGTGTGTGTGTGTGTCGGTAGGTGTCTGTGTATGTGTATAAGCATGTGTATCCCCTGGCAACCAGGGACAGTGAGATGAATCTGACAGCAGCTAATTTGTGAGCGTAGGTTTAGGCCATGCCACTGGCAAGGAGATTAAATATAGCCAGCTCCACAGCATGCTTGTATCCACACACACACACACACACACACACACACACACACACACACACACACACACACACACACACACACACACACACACAGACACACACACAGAGAGAGAGAGAGAGAGAGAGACTCAAAACTTACTCTACAGGGGGTAAACTTTATATATTCACAGTATCTGAGGAGAAGGCTAACTGTGACCAAATGGAAACTGAAAGTCTTTATCCAAGCCTAAGCTCTGACTCCCATCCCACCCATCCACTGTCCCTTCAGTTCAGAGCTGGCCTCCGCTTCTCTCTCTCTCTCTCTCTCTCTCTCTCTCTCTCTCTCTCTCTCTCTCTCTCTCTCTCTCTACCCATCCCACCCATCCACTGTCCCTTCAGTTCAGAACTGGCCTCCGCTTCTCTCTCTCTCTCTCTCTCTCTCTCTCTCTCTCTCTCTCTCTCTCTCTCTCTCTCTCTCTCTCCCTCCCTCCCTCCCTCCCTGCTAACACGAATTAGAACTGTCCATCACTATAAATGACAGGTATAGGGACCAAGAAAATCCACTGATGAGATTTTTTTTTCTCAGAGCAGACTTGATAGGCGGAGTAGCGGTCTTAAACGCTAGCTGATGCCTGTCTGCATTCTAATAATCACCCATGTGATTCCATTTACCGTTTAATGCACACGCTCACACAGCCGTCACTCACATGGGTCTATTGCCTACTTTAACACACACATATTTAAATGAATCCAAATAAGCCTGTTTAATGGTGCACGAAACTGCACTACAATTATCACAATTCCAGTCAGCGCATTCAAATTAATCCTAATAGATCTATTTACTGTTGAATACAAATGCATTGCAACTACCACCATTTTGTTACAAGCCATTTCAAGTCTAGACAGAGCTATGCTATTATGGAAAATGAAAATATAGTCAATTTGTAGCCATCCATCATACACACTAATTCACCATGTATCAATCACATTCGAAAATACATTTTATGACTAAGATGAATATATGACGACCCTTTTCAACTGTAATTTAAATGCTGTGAATAACTATTCACCACTCGAAGAATTGAAATATTATGTATGGATGATGTGTATACTTAGTGCGCGATGCTGCAATTCATTGACACTTCAGCACACTGTCCTTTGCCTACGCTGGTGTGTGTGAAATTGGTCTTGCAACATGTTGAAATGTCTTTTTTTTTTTTACCTCTATCCACCTCTGTGGTATATGTGTGTGTGTGTGTGTGTGTTGTTGTGTGTGTGTGCATGCACAGATGTGTGCAAACTGTAGATAAATACAGAGATAAAGATATTATTTCAAACTGAGATTAAACATCCATACCACAACAAAATTCAAATCATAGTTTTTGGTTGTATTCATTTCTTTAAAGTGACAGCACTGGCCTCAGAACTAAGAGTGCCAGATCAGAGCTCCCTCTCCGGAGAGATCACACAACTCCCCGAGCATGAAGGAGTCTTTGCACAGTCGATCTGAAGGCACTGCCTATTGATATTACAGAGTGAGTGTCAGGACCCCACTTGAGAAGCCAAGTCTCTCTCCCTCTGATGCACAGTAAACACTGCAAGCTCTGCCTGTGCACACTAACATGAGAACAGAGAATTTCATCCTTATGTGACTGTGAACCACTCAAGACATGTGTACGACATGTGTATGACACGGTACAGAATGCACTAAATCCATGGCCCTGTTGAATATGCAACTTGTTTAATGCCAAAAACCGGAGTTGTGTCGAGTGAAAGGCTGGCACATTACTGTAGACCACAGAGTAGTGTTGTGTGCTCTAAAGCACCATAGAGTGATGTTGTGTGCTCTAAAGCGGTTCTGTAGACCATAGAGTACTGTTGTGTGCTCTAAAGCACCATAGAGTACTGTTGTGTGCTCTAAAGCACCATAGAGTACTGTTGTGTGCTCTAAAGGGTGAGTAGATCAGAGCTCATGTTAGAGATTGGTGGAGTGGCTGTTGCCGCCTGGCAGATATGAACAAAAGGGACCCAATCAAAGAGCTCAGTTTGCGAAGCGCAGCAATGCTCCCTCTCCTGACGCAAAGGCGTTGTCATCGGATCCCCCAATAAAAAAAAAAGAGCGTCTCCTGGCTTTCATGATTGCTTGATAAAGTTGACTTCAAAGGTCCAAACCTGCAGTGCAGTTGGTAGAGTGTGAGAGAAAAGGCAGGCCGGTTTGGGGATAGAGGGAGAGGGTAGAGAGAGAAAGAGAGAAAGAGAGAGAGAGGGAGCAGGGTAGAGAGAGAGTGAGACAGAAAGGTAGGGAGAGAGAGAGCGAAAGAGACAGATGCGGGAGCAGAGAGCAAAGCCCCTTTGATCTTTGGCTGAAGAAAAAAAGAAGTACAAAAGAATAAATGAGAAAGCAAGCGAGAGAGGGAAAAAGCCAGGGGCGGGGTGAAGGGAGAGAGAGCGAGAGAGAGCAAGACACAGATAGATACTGAGAGAAGGGAGAAAGATATTTAAAAGGAGGCATTCTCAATTCACCAATGGGAGTCAAGGGAAAATAAGACTAGACAGGTCCAGGATGTTTTCAGAGACTCTGTGGGCTGTTTAGGGAGTTCTTCCAGGGACCCGAATGCTGAAGCAATTAGCATCGAACCCCTTTCCAAGAAGGAGACCCAGGAAGGCCTCAGTGGCTGTCTCTAATGTTGTTAGGGTAAAGCAATAAGCACAGGCTATCCACTCACGCCAAATTACACAAGCCGTTTAATTGGCATGTCAGGGGGAGTCATTTATCAGTCCACAGACCTGCCTCTGTCTGGCAGCAACCAATTTTCTACCTCCACAGGGGCTGACCGGCTTTGTACACACGTACACACACACACACACACACACACACACACACACACACACACACACACACACACACACACACACACACACACACACACACATCAATAGCACCCACGGAGAAGCAATGGCAGCTTTGTACATCTGGTACTGTAAATAGATGACATTTATCGGAGCCTGATTGATTGTGTCCATGACACATCACCAACCTTAAGAGAAGTTGACCTGTTCACTTGTGACCAGTTAAGGCCATTAGCAGAGGCCATGGGCAGACATGGTCGACTGTGCGGTTTTGAAATGGGCGTCTTTGGGGCTACCTCACCTTGGAACAGGGCGGCATTCTGGATGATCAGGAGTTTGAGCTGGGTGCTGGTGGTCTGCAGACTGGACTCCATGTTCTGCTTGGCGGTGACCAGGTACCGTTCCTCCATCTTGCGTGTGCAGCAGGTCATGCCTTTGGGCTGACACACCTGAAGATCCACGCCTAGGAAAGGGTAGGGAGAAGGAAAGAGAGAGAAACAAATTGAGACCAATACTGTTGTTCATTCTTTACCTAATGAGGTGGGAAACCATCTTAGTGAGAGAACGGGGTGGAAAATAGGCAATCGCTTAAGTGACAGGATCCCATTTCTTTCTTGGAGGGAACTGTGTTTCAGCCACACGAAAAAACATAGCCTCTGACTTAATTGAACTCCATTAAATTCCTCCACTTTCATTTCTTTGTAATGTCTCAAGGTTCTACTGCAATTACCCAGGAAACAAACAAAGCACTTCCTTTCGAAAAGATAACACCAAATGAGCCACCCACAGCCCCCCCCCCCCCCCCCCCCCCCCCCACTGTAGCACAAAACCACTCATTCAACAACCAATCTCAAACCCAGCCGCTGGGTAAGAATTAGCTTTATTGGTCAAATTCTTGAAAAACTTCACAGGACAGGAAAACTAACACACCAAAGATTTTCTTTGAAGACATGGCAAAAGCAGTGGGATGAAGCCAGGGCCAAGTGGTTTGCTGACATCTTTCATGCCTCGGCATGGGCTTTAAAGGTTATTTGTCAGAAGAGCGTAATTACACTTTGATTAACCCCTTTTTTGAAGAGGGCGCAGCTGGGGATTCAATAGGAGATGGGAGCAGCAAGGATGTTTCTGTTCCACATTGCTCAAAAGCCAGCGGATAAAACCAACGCGTGACCCTGGATAAATGATTGAATTTGTTTCAACAAATATTGGAATCTGTAGAATTTAGGAAGATGGCTGTCTAAAACTTAATTGTTGTTCAACCATCAAGGATACGTCACTTAGAGCGGGCACGGGGCCTCTGTGAACTATGAGGTGGAGGCAGTTTCAAGGCTATGCAGCAAAAATGAAAAAGTGCTTTTTATTTGTTGTTTTTTATAGCTTTCGTTTAAGGATAATTTGACATGCTAAAGGTGAGTCACCCAGCCTGACAAGCAAAACACTGAGAGTTATTTTATTCTCATTTATTCTCTTCACACCGCAGACTCCACAACAACAGCTACAGCTCATGCCGGCAAATGAAGTCATCAAAAAAGGCACAACACTCTTACATATCCAAGCATCCATATTTAGCATCTCCACACTTCTTGCAAAGAGACAAAATGACGACTAAAGCACTGTGCAAGCCTAACGTGTTTCAAATAGAAAGGGAATTAAGTCTACGGAGACCGACTCCATCTCTCTCTATCTGCTAGTGTCTGTATGTCTCTTTCTCACAAACTAAAATCTTTAAATGTGGGGCAGGAGGTAGCAGTCTTGTCTAAATGATTTACCAGAGGTTGTCTAAATGACAAGAGTTCACTGATAGCGCTGTAAACAAACATCAGTGAAATCCCAAGAGCTCTGCAGCACACATGCAGGGGAAAAGACTGGAGGAAAAGGCAGGTGGAAGAGAAGAGACAAAAGGAAAGTAGGAGTGGAGCGAGAAGGAAAGGAGAGGAGGAAAAAAGAGAGGAGACAAGACAAGCGGAGAGGAGAGGAATTCATGCCGAATAGAGAGGCAAAAAAAATGGGATGAAGGCCATTTTACAAAAATATGTGAGGACCTGGATAGAAAATGAACTTGAAAGCCTGTCTTCCAGGCGAGTCCCTTCAGGCAGTCAAATGAAAACAGAATTACCAACCGTTATGGCAAGAGGGGGCCAATGATTGAACAGCCAGTCGTGATATAGGAAGAGAACAGCAGGAGAAATTGTCGAGGTTTTTCCAACCAGACTGGCTTCATGTGTGGAAACCTCGCATTGATACCTTGGGGCCATCAGAGTTTGAGCAAAAGCACTGAAGTTGTCTCCAAAATACAGTTTCAAAGACATCCTACAGATTTCTAACCAGCCACAGATGTTGGATATCACAAAAATGCCTCCAGTTTTTACAGATTCCTCCTTTTGCGGAACTGCCTATAAGAAAAAAGTGTATAGAAAGGCCTATTGTCACAGTCCTTCCAGACACACCATAAAGGGACTTTCCCGTACCTGGTTAAAAAAAAATAATGTTCCATTTCACTGTCTGTATTAAACATTACGGCTGCAATTATATATATTAAAAAAAGCAACTTAATCTAACTGCTGCAGTTAGCCAGAGTATAAAACAGTACAATTTTCATCATTCTCAAGCACTCCTCTAAGCATTCTAACACATTACCCATTTAGGAATAAGAAGTGAGGGGAAATGAATAGAAATAGACAACCATATAGCCATCATCTTCATCCCTGCTGAGCAACAGGGGGTGCAGAGAGAGAGCCACTCCCAAGCCAGTCGTGCAGAACCTTCTTTATAGGGCCACTGACAGGCTTAATATCCTAAATCAATACTTGCAAAAAGGGGCTGGCGACAGATAGCATCAAGCTAATTTCAGACTTGCGCAAAGGGAAATTATTAAGCCGTCAATGGCCCCGCTGAGCAACGAGGGAGCAGGTATGAAACAGGAGTAGGGGGTGGGGGGGGGGGGGGTGAGCGCTGTAGAGGGAGGTTTTGGTAATTATCTTCAGCAAAACAGACAATTTCATATGCCTCTCCGCCAGCTCACCGATGATAAATGCATTTCATTAGAGAAGTTCAGAGTAGCGAGGCAAAGCAGTGAGGCCCTCAACAGCAAGATTATTCCCCCACACAATTCAGAATCAACAGAGAAAAAAAAGAGGATGCTCCTTTAAATAAAGCCTGCCTAATGCTAGCGAGGCATGCTGGATGATGGAAGCCCTTGTGTGTTGAGCCCCGGGGAGATTCATGGCTTTGCTCATGTCCTGCTCAGAACATGTGGGCCACACCGCTCAAACATCCTCCTCCATCAATCCTCCTACTCTTCTTGCCTCAGTCTCCTGATTCTCTGTTTGACTGCCATCGCCAGCAGCTCCAATCTGTGCTCTCGCTCCCTGCGTTCATCACTCTCCTCTCCCTCCATCTCAACTCTCTGCCCTATTCCACGGCAATATGTTCACAGTCGGCAGTCTCTCTTCCTCCTCCTCCCCAGGTCTGGGCTCGGCTCTCTGCGGGACGAGCGGCTTGGTGCCCATCCTCCAATCAGAGGAGTGAGAAGCGCCACTGGTGTCAAACTGGAACATATTAGCAGCTCAGCTGGCAGACCATATTCCTCTCACTTTTAATCAGCTCCCATCCAAAACAAAACTATCAGTCGAGTTCTCCTCTCAGTTTTGCACTCCATCTCTAGACTCTACCCCCTCTGGTCTTTCCGCTTTCTTCCCTTCCTCTCGTTTCCCTCTCTGTCTCTGCTTCCATCTCTCCCTCTCTCTCTCTCTCTCTCTTTCTCTCTCTCTCTGCTTTCCTTCCAGCCGAACATTTTTCCACTGCAGTTCCTCAACTGTACCTACATTTCTCTAAACTCCCCAGCACCTCCCCTCAGTAGCGCCCCCTCTTTTCTCCAGCCTGTGGGGGGTTCTCTCTCTCCTTCAGGGTCCGGGCCCTGTGAATTGCCGCTGTCAGTGGAGAGAGGAACATGACAGCTCCAGTGGAGCCGCGGAGCGAGCTGTGTACACACGCCAGCCCCCAACTCATCCCCTAACAAGCCCAGAGACACTCGGGAGAACATGCAGCACGCATAAATACCAGCGTCTCAGTGCCAATTAGAAAGCTACCAGCATGCAAATTTAATGGAAGCGCTAGACAAGGAGGAAGAAACTAAAAACAGTCTCTGGGTTAAGTTATAGAGAATGTTAAAAGGCCTTCATTAGAGATATAAATTATAGAGTAATGTGACAGTGGAGTTGAGAGGGAATCTTGACAGTTCTCTCCGAAGCTCCAGCGGCATCGGAATCCACTGAAATGATACCGTGCATAAATAAAGGAGCGTGATTAAACCAAGACAATTTCAGAGGGCAATCATCGGAACAATGTAATTAGGACTTGGGGGCTCAGAGTGGCTCTTGTCTTTTTCTTTTTTTGCTTTCTTTGCATGCTCCACTTTTGTCCTCTGGCTACATTAGTGCTTTTATTCTTCGCTAAAGTTAAAAAGATAGAAAAAAAAAAAAAACTACCCTTCATCTATTTGGTGCCTGCCTGCCACATAATGATTCTCTGGAATATTTATAGCCTCACACACAAGAATGGTCCAATAATCTCTGAACCCAATACATGCGGTTCAAACCCACTACTGACATTGAGTCATTTCTACATACTTTAATTATACTTATGATACGATAAGCCTATGCTACAATCAATGTCATTGAAGGACCATTTAAGAACAGGTAATGTTCTTTTATTCCTTTATTTAGAACAGGTAATGTTCCTTTATTCTAAAGACAGGAGAGTGACCTCCCTCTTCAGAGCCGCTGAAAGAACACTAACCAGCCATTTAAGCAGCGCATAAAGGCCATTCTTACAGAAGGTCAGTCTTGTTCTATGCCGATGTTATGATCCGTGTCCTCTGTACGAGAACATCACCGGCAGGCTGGCTCCGGCTGAGGCTCCCCCCCACCCCGGCTCAATGGGGCCACGGGCAGGACAGGGGCCACGGGCAGGACAGGGGCCACGGGCAGGACTAGACCGCGTTCCCTGTTGCCGCTCCGTGCCCAGTCCCGGGACAGCGTGTCGCCAGCTGCTCCTGACCCCCTGCACCCGTCTCCACTAATTACTCTGGCCTCGCTTCCAAGCTAGTTTAACCGGCGTGTCAGTCATTATCAGCTCTGGCTCCGTGTCGTCTCCTCTTCAGCTCCCTGACACCGACGAATAAGTAGGCTACACCCTCTCTCGTTCCCCCCGCAGCAGGACGGAGGGTGATGCACTAAACCCATCTGTGGTGGTTTGTATGCAGGTCAGCGTTGCCAAGAGGGAGCTGGCGCAAAAAAGGAGCTCGGCGACGGAATAACAAGCAAGTTGTCCATTATGCGTTGACATCTAGCTCTTATTAATGCCCTGATGTGGGGCGGGCCGAGGCCTGACACCCCACGTCTGCAGTCATCTTAAACACAGACGAGCAGAGGGGAGAGGGGAGAGGGGAAAAAGAACCCGTTGAGTCCTCTGGTCTTGGGCCCCTTGGCAGCCACACACAGGATGATTAGAATTCTGAGGACTATACTGGATAATGCGCTTTTATGGAGCTTCACGATTCCTTCTATGGTGCTTCACGATTCCTTCTATGGTGCTTCATGATTCCTTCTGTGGTGCTTCATGATTCCTTCTATGGTGCTTTATGATTCCTTCTATGGTGCTTCATGATTCATTCTATGGTACTTCCTGATTCCTGCTGTGCTGCACAAGGGCCACTACATGTAGTGGTGCGTCTCCCTACAATAAGCCTCCAGGCACTTTCAGCCACCTCAAGTAACCCACATAATCCCAGGTACAACATGACATATCTGCCTGTTATGAAACGTGAGTTATATATTTCTGCGATATCTGTGTGGCTTACCTGCAGGCATTCATTATTTAAATCATGCTATTAAGTAATTATGTAGGCCAGAATGATGCCATTCAAGGTTGCACTTTGATGGGGAGCAGGAGAAATTATTAATGATGCAACTCCCCTTTTTAAGTATATAGATAGTCAACAAAGGGCAACAGACAATAGCAGATATAAATCAACTTGTAACAATAATCCTCACAAAAAAAAAGACAAAAGAAAAAAAGAATCAAGTGTAACCATTAATCTTTAGAGACAAAATCCTAGCAATGCAATAAATCTTAACCACCAGCCTCACGTCTCTAAGGAACCACAGTGATCACTACACAGTGACAGATCTGCCACTGGGCCAAGAAACGCTCCCATTTCCAATTAACATTAAGGTTGTCCACATTCATTTGCAAGTCCAAGGCCACATACGTGCACTGGATATGGATGTTGGAATAAGTGCAGGACTTCACCGGGAGCCAATAAATGGCCTTAGCTCAAAAACGGAACTTTCAACATGAGTCGCTCTCTCCATAAGCAAGGTTTTTCCACACCCCGGTGGAACGTTCACAACGATCGGAACAATAGAATGTAAGAGTTGTTTCTGCACCATTCTGCTATGACAAAGGAATGAATTGCTAATACAGGGTGAGTGAAAACAATTAACCTGAAATGCTCCCTGGTCTGACATGACACTAAAACATCCAATTAACACTTCAGGCCAGCGGTGCTGCTACGGCAAGAGAAAGTATCAATTTACATAATGATTCCGGAAAGCAAGCAAAGGGCTCTGGCTCAGTGCTAATTACAGGACCAAATGTGGCATCCAATGCAGCCGACGAGGGGGAATTCAGACACGATTGCCAGCCTGAGGGGTGCTTTTCCACAAACCATCCACTCCATGGACCATGAACTGAAGAGTCTCGCGATCCCTGTGCTCTCACATCTGAATCCAGTGAACAGACTCCACTTAGACTGAACATTTATCAAGCCCTGTAATGAATTCTGGTGGAAAAAGAGAGAAAGAAAAAAAGGGAAATTAAATGTTTTTGGCTGAATGCGTTTCCAGATTTGAGAATTTCCAAAAGGACCAAGGTATCAGCTTGATGGATAATGATGAAGTAGAAGGGACAGCGGCCGCATTGAGGCACATATTTCTAAAACAGGCTGGATCTTTACATTCTGCTTGGAAAATCAAACAAAATTCAAGTCATTGTGAACATAAATTGCTGTAAAAGTTGGAAATATTTGAAAACTGATAGGTTAGACTGATGGCAAACAACAGTGACAATTGTCCCTATTCTCCCTCTATGCAAGCCCTCTCAACAAGTAAAGAAGCATCCACTGGTCATTCTGATAAAGAGTGAACACTCTCCACTGACACAGCAGACTGCATACTTGAATGCTGGCATGTTCACTTGCTTGGTGGTATATGTGCTGAGTCTTTATGTAGACCCCTTTGCAGGGAAACATTTGGCAATATCATATTCTCAGTAATGACACTGCTTGTATCTAGGCTGTGGGCTACGGGTATATTTACACATTTTCACTGACATTGACTGAATGTGCTGCTGCTGACAATCACAACCAAATGTTATCTTGCAACTTCTGTTCAGACAAAGAAAGTTGAATGTCATTGTCTTTTCGAAAGGAGGGGAAGCATATGAATGTGCCTTGTGTCGTTTTAGGTCAGAATTCCACGGCAGCCAATGATAAGCATTCAGCGATAAGGAGACACATACTTACTATTATAAACTGGCTTCACCTGAAGGTCATTCAAGAAAAAATATCATCACATCACAGACATAGGCTAGGAACTGCAAAATAGGAACAACTATTAGAGTTGCGAGACACAAAAATGTCAAATGTCAACAACTGTTTTATTCCACAACAACCCAATCTGATTATAAAGACTACACAGTCAACTGGATATTTTAAATATTCAGTTGACTGTGTAATGTAGTCTTTATAATCAGATCCCGAGGCAGATGTTCAACACCTGTGCCATAAGCAACAACATGCACCACCAAAACTCAACAACCTTCAGTTATTGAATTACACTGCTTCCGTCTCTGAAGTAGGGCATTTTCCAAATCTAGCACAGATACGAGAGATAAGAGATCTTTATCTGAGTGGGCTCATTCATCCCGTGATTTTTCTTCTTTCATCAACTTTCTTTCATTTTTATTACCCAACAGCTGTACTGTTCAAATACTGACAACGTCATTCATGTTGGTAGCTTAATAAAGGTCATTAACCAACTCAAATAAACAGAAAAGGAGGGGAGGGGAAATGTGTTCACCATAGGGTTCATATCAATAAATACATTTAACCTTAAATTAATTGATTATAAATCCCTGAAGGTATGCTATGGCACGGTGGAGCCCTCATGATATGCAGACACATTAGAATGCGTGAACATTTGCTACTAATGAAGTAGGCTAATTCTGCAAAGACGTTCACTTCAGGATTTGATTGCATTGCTGGTATAAAGCGCAATCAGTAAGACTTACATTTTAATCGAAAAACCGAGTGGGACAAGTTTACATTGCCTACCAAAACGCAATCGGAAATAGTGATTCGTGGACAAAGACTAGACTAAAGTTGCAGTAGCCATAATTATAGGTCTTGTATCATGCATGGCTTACATGTAGAATTTAAGCTAAAGCCATCATGCGATTACCTGACACAGGCGTTTCTGGTGCCCCCTTCATTCCTGGATAAAGAGACTGGAAGGATGCACGCACTTCGTGGCAGTTGAGCACCTGGCTGCTGGGTTGGGTGGACGGCCAGAACAGGGCGAAAAGAATAAGCGCACCTGATACAAAGATTCCGGCCATTATTGTAGTTCACGAAAGCGAATATAACACGGTTTTTACAAGTTGTAAGAACAAACGAAAGGGACGAATTTACTAAACGCACTCCACATTCGTTTAACTGTAGGATAACTAAACGTTAGGAAGGCTCCTGATCAGCAGTCAGCGTTGGATGAGCATCCTCAGTTATAGCGAAAACTTCCCTCGTTGCCTTCACCAGCTGATCACTGACGAAGAATTTAAGTCCAAGAACAAAAATTAAAAAGACAAACTAGTATGGGAATATACGGAGCCCAGGCAACGCACTGTAAACTCCTCTCTGACTTGTTCCAGTGGCAGATGAGCTGAGATGAAAGGCTGATTCAGAGGCTGCCTGCACGTTGTCGCCGTTCAGGGTGCGTGATACGTAAGAGCTCCCGCGCATCCTACTTAACACTTTCTAATGCTCAGGGTCTGATTCTGTAGTCTGTGTAAGCGGGTCAGCAGAGCAAACAGTGCCGATGGTAACTTGGGGTTTCCTATACATTCACCAAGACTGTAGATTGTTCCGAAGTATTCTAATACACAAGAGCTGGAAAAAAGCGGAACTAAACCTATACAGGTTCTCCACCAGACTGACTCTTTTACAATGCCTACGATGAGACCCATCAATGATTTAAGAGACAGTGCAGTCCATAACACACTATATTTTATTTCATAAATCACAGCTTGAAAACAGGCATGTTCTGCCTTTATGGTGCTGCTGACACCTGCTGGCATACCATAACCATTACAGCCCCCCCCCCCCCTTCCCCCAAGACCAACGCACGTATCCCAAGTCGAATACCATTTTTGTCCAGTAAAAAAAAAAAATCGCACATAATACAAACACAATTAAACAAACGTTCACAATTTTTTTTTTTTTATTGTTTTTCTTTATATAGATAAAGTCCATTTTGCAGAATAAAACATCTGGCGGATTACAGATGGATACCGTGCAATTTTTGTATAGATTAAAGGCATCATTAAAATTGCAAAGTCATCCACCCGAAAACAGCAAGACAACCCAGCTTGCCAAGTTCTCCCCCACCACACACACACACACACACAAAAACACACACACACACACATATTGTCCCAGAAGAGGAAACAGCTGCCAAGACAGTTTGCAGGCACTGCCTGTTCAAACTGTTACAGTTAAGTCATTTCATATAGAACCATCTTCACTGTACTGTCTTTAGTGTATCAATCTTCATAAACAACAGATTTCAACAACATCATTCTAGATATTCACTTGAGGGTTGAATCTGTAGGCTGGCACAGCGAGTTTTGCATGGATTTGCACAGCAGAAAAGCGAAACGCTGAAAGCAAACCAGCAAAACTCACCGGGCCCTCTTAAAGCAGAATGTCCACACTTTAAAGGACGCCCCCTCAGTCCTGAAGAGGGAGCCTGGCAATACGTGAAGTGCAAACATTGCAGTAGAAGATACTTGCACTACCTGCACTGTGAGCACTTTGGAATTGCCTGACTATGCAATTAGGTAATAAAAACAACAATTACATGAAAGGTAAATGTGTTAGCCAAAGATTACTATCCAGTTAAAATATGGAAGTGTTTACAATACAACTACGAGATAGAAAAGACAAACACAGAAATGTCGAAACCACAGTACATCCAGCCAAGAGGTGCACCCAGGGCAGTAGATACTAGACTACTTCACTAACTACACTAGATGCACCTTAGCTGGAAAACTATGACGGTCATTGACAAAGTGGAGCAACGGCGACATCATCAACTGGAACATCCTCCTACAGAGTCTCTGTTGCATGACCTTGCATTTTCTGTCAAAAAGAAGAGAGAAAACAGAAAAGCCAGGTCAGTCACTATTTAATGGATAATTGAAGGGCTTAGGGGTGGGTCGACAGGGCATTCGTTAAGAAAAATGTTGTAAGTAAAACGCTCAACAAGGGACTGATAAGAAATAGGTCCACATTCAGTATTCCACAACGACGACCACATGAAGCAGCTCAGTCAATTATACTAAATAAAAGAAAACCTTTAAATGTTACGGCTAGCGGCTTTCCTTAAACAGACCTTCAAAATGTCTTACCACTGAAACGGTTTGCTACCGCTAGGGGCGTCTGTAGTTAAAACATTATGAAAGATGTACCCGATTCCCCACAATGGTAAATCTTTGCAAAGTTTGTTCTAGCAGCCTACTCCGCGACGCTCCGTATCTGTGACATTGTCTGCCGGTTAGGAATGAGTAGGAACAGCTCAAACGGAAGACGCAACGAATTATTTCAATGAACAGGCCATGTGTTAAGTTTTAAGTTCAGAAAAGCTCTTCTAGAACAACGTTACCTATGTTCAGATCAGAGACTGCCAAGTGGAGAACAACCATCATCACGCCGATACCCAAACAACGAGGAGTGCGTAAGTGGCCCTCAACATGGACGGTCCATGACAAGAGATTGGAGAGCCATGGACCCTTGAGCAGTAACTGTTGTGCAATAAATTCGGCAATACAACTACCGTTACACCTCACCTCACCAGAGCATTCAAATTAAGAGAAAAGGTGGGTATGGGTGACTTATAAGGTATTATTTCAAATTAAATTAGTAAAGTTTAAGTTTTTGGGGGTAAATATGCCCGCCAATGGCGCCTACAGCCCTTTACGCTTTTAAAATAAAACGCACAACAAACTGAATTAGCATAATATCTGCTGGTGCTTCGCGTGTTATTTTATACCTGTCAAAGTAAACACGGCAAGTATAATGTGGGAAAAAGTCGTTGAACCTTTTATCTGACCGTAGGAAATGCATTCTGTTCCATTACGCTTTGCTCAAATTGGGGGAGGGGGGTGCATGGGGCCTAATTTACAATGACCTATGGATTGGCCAGATAATTTTAAATAACACATTAATCAAAAAGTTACATTAGTCTATAGAAAGTATAACATACAACGGCACCGATCAAAACAACCATGTCGGTGAAATTGGAACAAACGTATGCCTACGATGTCCCTCAGATGCGACACATGTTTGCACATGTCTGTTCTCAAACCTAAGTTGCTAGCGAGTCAGGTTTGAGCTACCCCGTTTCTAATGGGAGACGTGGGAAAGGGTGCAACGTGTAGGCGCCATGAGGAATTGAAACGGGATTTTGTTTTATGTTCAATGCCTTGGGAGTGTACTGGTGAGAAGGTGAAACTACGAGGCTAAACGTTTCTTCAACTTGAAGTAACCCAAGCAACTAACGAATTCGATTTGGGAGCCGTGGCAACTCGCCATCACGTTGCTCGGTTTAACTTCATTAATAATGTTAACACGTTGAGCTACAAGTGCAAGTGTGGTTAGCTTGTTAGCTTCTCCAACTCACGTTATCCACTCGGTTGTGTAGGATGCATAGAAAATTAACCAACGTTAACGATACATCCAACAGGTGGTTGCGGTTCTGATTACACACTCGTGTGAAATGACTTACCGCTGGACTACATAGATTGCCTACTCTTAAACTAAGTAGCTTCAACAATCAATGACTAGCATTCTGTTTGCTTCAGCTAGAACACCAGTAATTGCACATTCCGCTTCAAATCAGGAGGCTAACGTTTTCGTCTAAAAGCTAATTAAACGTACACCATAGACGATATGGCATGTTTTGTGGATTAATCACATTCGTTATCATTACGGGACATTTCATTCATACACACAGCAGTACAATTAGCTCTTGAGCTAGCCTACACAAAGCACATCCACAGAAAACACAATCATACAGCCCTAGGATGAAGTTCTTTTTGTTTCGAGTTTTGCATTGATTATAAGAGTTGGCTCGTTTAGTTATTATTACAAATACACGAACTATTGATTAAATGAAGCATTAACTGTACATCGACTTAACCATATTACCTTACCTCCAAGTTGTTTTCAATCTTCGAGAGGTTTACGAAAGAGGCGCGAATGTATCGTCATGTGATGGCCTCTTTTTGTCGACTCCCCAACATAAACCCCCGAACTTTGGGCACGAGAATCACATCCGCAACAAGCCTAATTTGCATAATGAAAATGGACCCAATTCTAGAATTTTGCAGTTATTTAGATTCCGCCATTGTCACACAGCCAAACGAAAAACAACATTATCACAGGCCTGTAGAAGTCACTGCTGTATTTAGCTATATTAAATCTATAAGAAATAATATCAGCGACATGCAACAGCAGCAATGTGAGCAGAAGTCGTGGGCCAATTGTGTTAGGCTTAGTTTAAAAAACAATTTAGTTTTAAAACAATTTCAGATAATCAACTTAAATTCTAAAAAGTGTTTTGAAATATTTGTTTTGATTAACAATTTGCTTTGCTATATCTGAATTGCTGTTCCAATAAAAATGTTACACTGATTTAAAGAAAAATCAATTTAAAACTTTTAACACATTAAATTACACCGGTCTTTCACGATCCAGAAAGTAGGCTTACTTTAGTTGACACATAGCCTACCTGCTAAGAAAGATTCCTCAGTGATTTGGCAAAATTGTAGCTGGAACAACAACCAACCTCTGCAATGATAGACGTTACATTGGCTACCTTGGCGCGCAGATGTTTAATGTGCAGCTCTTCTCGCCATTCTATATCGACAACAAAAAGTTACGTCATGCATGTAATTGCACTAGCATCTTTTTTGTTGATTTTTTCCTGCATGGGGGTTGGGTAAAGGAGGAAGACAATGTGTAGAAGCCTAATTATGTAATACTATATATTTGACCGACTACAAAGTAGTCTTCGTTTTCCACAGCATCACTTCAACAAAGAACACACGTTTGTTTATTGAAATATTTCTAGTAACTTTGCAGTTTTCTTTTTCTTTTTCTTTGCGGTTTTCCCTTGGTCCAAGATCCAGAAGGTGACCTATAACCTCGGTAAACCCTACCCCCACCCCATAAGGCACAAGACCGGTCCGCGGGAGAACAGTTGTTCAGGGTGGTTCGAGATATCCTAGTCTACTATTTCTTTCGCAATACTTTCCATTCAAACTTCAAACTTGGCAATGTATTATTCTTGTGTACAGCCTATGGGCCAACTAACTTACTGGCCATTACCCAGTGTCTTTTGAAGTAGGCTACCTTTTCACAGTCCTTTCCCAAGCATGAGCTGCTCTACTTTTGGTTGAGCCCAGCAACCTATTGAACTTTAACCTAGTTTCAGTTCAGAGACTCTCAAAAACAGGTCAACATATAGACTATGTTATAGAAGGATCAAACGTTTTTTTTTTATTTCTAAGCAACTGTTGAACTGCTGTACAACTGTAGAAGTGATAACCGTTAACATCATTTAGCTCCCTGTAGCCTATAGGCTACAACGTAGCCTCGTTAAGTTAAACCTAATAAATTGTGTGAATATAACACGATCTTTAAAATTAGAACTTAATGCAAAATGACTTGTCCAAACGAACGCAGCCCAATATTCAGACTTAGTATGGGATACTGTCATAAATTAAACATAAACTTTGTCATTAAAACTGAACTTTTGAATTCATGAATGGAATGACCTGGAAAGAAGAATTTAATTAATAGTGCTTGAGGTTTTACAATTTATATTAGCCATGTTTTTATTTATTTTACCTAGCTGTTGAAGTTAACTTGAAAGTACACAGTCTGGTAAAAGTTATGATATGAATCTTTCACAATTATTAATTTTTTTGTCAGATGGAATGGTTCTAACCAACCAGACACTCTGTGGATCTGTAACTGTTTGATTTAATTAGGCAACCAGGGGAAAATAGTATTATAATGAAATATAAAATGGAATATAACACGTGTAGGACAGAAGCAACCACAGTCTGCCCCATAATGTAATCTATTTTAGAAGAGATGACAAATAAATCCTATGGAAAAGATGTATACTTTGTTGTATTAATTATTGTTGACTGACTATTGTTAAGTGTTTTTTCCTTTTGGGGATTTTTTTTTAACGATTCAGGTTCAGTTCAGTCAAAATCAATTTATCACCAAGGGTATACCTCACTTCTTTTTTTTTCACAAAGATTTATACAATATAAGAGCATTATACATAGAATTCTACACAGTTTTATCACAGTAATCAGTCCATGCTCCATGATTATTACATGTTAAACAAATTTGAGGCAACTATCCTCACCATATTACAACTAGTTGCTGTTTATGAAAATAGTTTCTATTCTAATACACTACATTTATTTCTGTAAGATTTATATCTCCTTTCCCTAAAGGTATTGAGTAATTTGGCAGAAGTTAGCTGAGTTGAAACTTAACAAAAGAAATGTCCTACTCCTACTATGACTGCTTCTTCCAAAACCCCTCCCCCAAGCACATGGATGCATCCTGCCTTGGTTAGGATCCTTGTTGAGTGTTGATTGATAAGTTGGCTAGAATCTACAAAACCAGAATTGTTTTTTTCTCCACGCTCTATTACAGAGCTTATGGTGGTCACAGAGACCACGTTTCTACCTCAGAACAAATTCCAGTAAGCTCAGGAATATGAATATGAATATTAAACCCAACTAAATTTCCCCCAAGAATTCATAAGATGATTCACAAACTTCGACTTCATTGTAAAACTAAAGAGATTTTCATAACATTACATTCTGTGCAATGCAATGCCATATTAGAGCATCATCAGTAAAAGTCACAGTCACACCCATCCCCCACGGGCAGTTTGACGATCTCTCTTTGTTCCTGCTCCTCTGAGCCTGTGCATGTGGCAAGGCATACAGACAATCACCCACATCAAACCACCCAGAACTGTGCCCCCAACCAGCTCTGCCGCCCTCCCCGACGATCTCAGCCACTTCTATGCCCGCTTTGACCAGGGAGATAAGGAGGTTATCCTCGAAGCTGATATACCACCCGATGAACAGCCTCTGACACTCTCTACTTGAGGTGTTTGCTCCACCCTGAGCAAGGTGAATAAACAGAAGGCAGCTGGCCCTGATGGAATACCTGGCCACGTGCTTAGAGCCCGTGCAGAGCAGCTGGCCAGGGTCTTTACGAACATTTTCAATCTGTCCCTGGCCCAGGCAGAAGTCCCCACTAGTTTCAAGACTGCCACCATATATAAATGTGATGTATTATTATTATTAATAATAATAATAATAATAATAATAATATAATGCCAGTGCTGAGGCACTCCACTGCTACAGCCCTTAATAATTTCCATCCTGTCGCACTCACCCCTGTCATCACCAAGTGCTTCGACAGACTTAATCTTTCACACTTGAAATCCAGTCTGCCTGCTACATTGGATCAAAAAAACCAGTTTGCCTACCCCTGCAACAGGTCAACAGAGGACGCCACAGTCACAACTTGTATATCACAATGCTATTCATTGACTTCAGTTCAACATTTAACACGGTGATCCCCTCCAACGTGATGGCCAAGCTTAGCCAACTTGGTATCAGCATATCACATCACTCTGCAACTGGTGATCAATGATGATCTCATCTGGTTCCTGAACTCCTTCATCCTGGTCAAAATGGCACAACAGCGCCTTTGCTCCTTATTCCATTGAGAAAGCTCACCTGTGTCCCAGGTGATACTGGTGGACCTATACAGCTGTACCAATGGGAGCATACTCACAAATTGCATCTCGGTGTGGTATGGCAACTGCTCTGCATCAGACCATAGAGCACCTCAGCGGGTGGTGAGAACCATAGACATACATCTATACGTATATATATATATCTATGGTGAGAACTGTCCAACAGATCACGGCAGCCACCCAGTTCCCCACCATCAAGAACATTTATCAGAAGTGCGGCCTGGGCAGGACGAGAAACATCATCAAGGATGCCTCCCACCCTAACCATGGACCTTTCCCCCTCCTCCCATCCGGCAAGCATTAAAGGAGCCTGCACTCCCGCTCAAGCAGGCTCAGGAAGGGCTTCTTCCCTTAGGCTTTGACCCTGCTAAACTCCACACCACCACTCTAATAGCATCATTACACATTATTGCACCGTTTACAGTACTTAATGAACAGACTTAACCACCTACACGGTTCAAATAATGTTACTCTACATACTTACCCAAATGCACATGTTGTTCAAACTGTACATACAACCCTACATTAGCACTCTTTTTTATCTAACTCTGCCCACTTCTGTGTACAATATATTTATTTAAAATACTTACATATATAATATTTGTACATTTTAACTCTCTTTTGCATTTGGCTGGATGCTAACTGCATTTCATTGGCTTTGTAGCCATACTCTGCACAATGACAAAGTTTAATCAAATCTAAAGAATTGTACAATTTTTTTTGGCATACTATATGTAAGAGTAAAGGTAAGAATACATGTATATCCTAGATACAATATTAACCCAACAGGTCACTTGTAAAGGGCTTTGATTTTGCCCATTTGCTGTCAACTTGACCTGTTACCGAACTGGTCATCACAGTACTAAATCAGTCTTTGCTCCATGTTAGATAGACTACAATCTATACATTTGATGCAAACTATCGTCATCATATTAAAACATAGTTGTAATTTATGAAAATTGTCTCTATTCTGATAAATAACTTTTGTTAGACATCCCATTCCCTAATGCTATTGAGTAAGCTAACTTGAAACTCATCAGAGAAAAGTCCTCCTCCTATATGTTACCCTTAAACCCCTACCCCAAGCCCATGGATGTGTCTTGTATTATAATATTGTATGTTAGGAATGGGAAGCACGTCCTTGTGTTGATTCTTTTAACTGATTAGCCGCTACAAAACCAACATTGTTATATATTTCGTGGCCACATTTCTACCTCAGAACAAATTCGAGTAACTTATATATATGAAACTTATATTAAAAATATGAGGACCGCTAAATCTTAAGCACAACTAAATTTGCACCAAGGATTTATATGATGATTTATAACCTGCAAGACATTTCCATGAAACTACATTCTACATTAGCCTGTGTGATAATGGAACACATTTTGTTTTAAATAATTGTCATTAGGGTGGACTGCTAAACTTTTTGCTGTGTTAACCATCAGATCAGTAGACTGCAGGAGAGACACAGGTCTGAAAAACCTCCAGCTTGACTGTGACATGGCCTACTGCATAGCAAACCGACAGTAAAACCTTCTTTATAGGACCACCTTGTTGTGAATGCTCCTGCATTATTATACAAAGGTCTAATAACATCACCAGGGAGTCTGACACAGTAACACTTTGCCTACACCCCACTTTTCTCCACAATGGTTTCTTCTTGTTGCAAATCTGTTAACTTTTAACTGACATGTTCCAAATTAAAAGTTACTGACCTTCCTACATTTATTTAACATTCCTTGACAAAAAAGGGAAATAGTTAGAGCACTATGTTCTGTGATTTTGCATACATTTGTAAGTGAAGCCCACTCAAGTCAAATTAAAAACTTTTTTATTGTCAATGAACTGTGATTGTCAAAGGCCACAGGATTAAGGAAAGGACTTCTGTAGCCTATATACTGGAAGACCGAATCCGTCAGTAATAGCTCCGTTGTTATGTCGGTATTTCTCCAGTTTGCTATTCCAGTTTGCTATTCTATTCTGACCAATGATTCGCACTGTTGCTCTGGTCGGAAGTGTCGAGTGACCGTGAACACACCCTACTACGTCAACTACAGCGTCCTCTCCATGGTTACGAATTGCAAGTCAACATGGGTTCCATTTGCGCCAACAACGGAGAACTTTGTTGAGTTTTGGATTTGAATCGGCGATAACACAACTCTCTTAAAGTTTCATTCGCTTTCAACTTTTAAACTTTTTTTTTTTACCGGGGTGTACTTTTCCTATGATTAGCTCGCTAGCTAATGTTAGGCAAGTCATCTAGCAAAACTAGCAATCGATAACGAGGTCAGTCCTTTTTGGAGAGACTCTGTTCCACGCATTTGTTGTGGACTTTTCTTTCCGCTCGCTAACAGCCCTTCAACAAGGTAATCTTTCAGTTGATGAAATCCTTTAAACGATTCCGGTAAAAAAAACGCAGTAAACGTTTACGATGTCTTTACTATTCCGAGTTGGATAGGCTTATACCCAGAGTTTGGTAACGCGCTACGTTTACTCCGTTTCAAGTATATCGTAGCACTGGATCCAGACATGGCAACAACAAAAAACCCGTCAAATTATACTAGTGTCAGAAAGTTTAAGATCTTATTTGTAATATTTAATGTTACAAGCTTTTAGTGTTTATTTTTTAATGTTAATATAATGTTACTAGTATATGAGGCAAAAAGCTAACACTGACAATCATTTCCAGTCTCGCATGTAAATAACACTTTAAAACATCGTTGTCTAAAAATAACATCCTGCTTGTTATCAACACAATTGTGTTGTGTTCAGTAACCCTTTAAGAAATGATCTCACTGGGTAATGCTCGTAGATGTGGCATTAGCCTATAGGCCTAAGTCAACTTTGTTCTAAATGTAAAATTATTGTTTAAATGCTTTAAACTTCAACTAAATTATGTTCTTTTAATAGTGGTGATGAAGATGTCAAAGGAAGTAGAGCTGATCGAGGACACAGAACCTGTGAATACTCACTGGGTGGAGGAATTGTTTCGTCCACACTTCAGTATGGAGGATGCGATGAAGAGCATAGCAGAAATCACAAAGAAAACTCATGTCAGTGAGACAGACCATTCCCTCCCCGAATGTTTGAAGACCTCAGAGGGCAATGAAATCTATAAAAGAGTACTGCGAGAAAGGCAAAAAAGAGAGGAAAAACTACTGATGCAGAATCTGGCTAAGAGAGTGGCAACAGAGGGAACGCCAGGAGCAGCCAGTTCCACCAAAAGCCTGTCCAGATGCACGATACAGATTCAGAACAAGCAACCTGCGGAAAGCGATTGCATCTGGAATAAGCAGGATCTGGCATCACTGTGTGAAACAGTGAACACAATAGAAAGGGATCGGCGCAGGCTGAGGATGCAGCTGGAACAGGCTCAAGCAGAGGTGCGCATGGAGCGGCAGGAAAGGCAGCGGCTGCAAGGCCTGCTGGAGGAGTGTGAGCAGCAGCTGGTTCTCTCCAGACAGGAGGCAGCGCGCTGGGCGCTACAGCAGGAGGTTCAGCAGGCAGAGAGTCGAGGCAAGGACACACAGGTACAAGCCCTAGCAGTGGAGGCCAGGCAGATGGCGGAGGAGACGGCACGCTGGAGGATAGCCTCTACGAAAAGGAGAGAGGAAATGAGGGACGCCCAGAGGAAACGTTCCAACCTGACGTGGGAGCTGAAGAGACTGAAGGAGCTTCACAAGGTGGAGGAAAAGAGGGTGGTGGATGCAGCTCGTCTGGAAAAGGACGTAATCCTGCAGAAGTTAACATGGGAACTAGAGGAAACCAGGGCCAAGCTGGAAGCAGAGAGAGCAAGCCATGCCCGCAGTCAGACTGCCCTTGAACTCCTACGCAAACACTTCACCAACTAATCTGGATGACAAAAGTAGAGTACGGTGCGGTCTGGTCTGGCTTCCCATGTTGGCTGTACAATTATGGCAACAATTATTACCAAAATGTGTCACAGCTGGTTTTATTTGAGAAGTATTCTAATGCTGTCAGAGGAACTAATCTGTCGAATATGTGTCGGTTAATTACCAAACTTAATATTTTAATGAGAGACATTAGTAACACCTCCATCCCAACAAGAGGTGTGATCTGAAGATGTTTTTGCCTAAACTCATCTTAATTAACAAATGCTAAGAATGTGATTGGAATTATGTTTGATTTGAAATTATTTAAATCATGTTTTAAAAGAAAGAAATTGGTGAAGAACTAACCTTTGAGCAATATTGTAGATAATTCTGTTTTTATATTATGATGGGCGGGGAAAAAAAGAAGAGCAAAAACCATCATAATTACTTCTTTATTTTTAATATGCCTCCACACTTTATGCTTTTAAAATAAATTTTATGTACATGTTTATCCTCTCCCAGTTGGAAACAAATATTTGGAAAAAGAAAAAGAAAAAGAAAAAAAACATACAGAAACAAAATGGAAAAGGCAAAGGTGTGAAAAAATACTTAGCATAGCAAACATTTACAGTTCAAACCTGACGGTTTGGGAAAAAAAGAAGCCACCAAAATAATATTCTTTTAAACTGACATCACAAAATTGAATCTTGAGTCTTCAAAACGGCAGCAGAATAGTAACCACTTGTAATCAGGGTAGTTTTTTTTTTTTAAAGCTTACATCAGAAGTAGTACGCTTTGTCCAGCACTCATCCTTTTGGCTCCCTGAGAGGGGCGAAGTTAAGCTGAAGACTCCAAGAATGGATTCAGCAGTGCTGCTGTTGAAGCTGGAATTCATGCACCATTGATACATTCATCACAACAATGAGCACTTGATGTCTCAAAATACTTTTCAGCCCCCAGGGGCAACCTCAGCTCCCAACCTGCACTACAATAAAGGCAATCATAATGGTTTTTGGAGTTTACATTTTTCCTCAAGTCACACTTTGTATGCTTGCTAACTGCGAGGCAAAGCATTCTATGCACAGAAACTCCAAATTTGCACTTCCTCACTGCATCGTATGATCTTTCGCAGTAGCCGTCCTATTTCAACAGGCATGCTGTGACAGTTCTTTTTTCCATGCAGTTGTACACATTCTGCAATTTGGATGCAGAAGTTAACAGTGTATATATTAAGGTGACTAGATAATTTGAGCACAACTGTTGTTGATCCAACAAGACCGGTGAACGGTACTGTTAACCTGGCAGGCGGTAACATGCACATCAATGTGATCAAATCATGAAAAATAGAGAACTTAAAGTCTTCACTTAAAGTGAACACACTGAAAAATACAATTTATGATTTGAAAACATTGCCACGTGCCAAGGGTCGAATATGGCCCCTCCCAAGTAACGTTCTCAACTTTTCAGTTTACATTTATGGTACGTTTACAGCCACACCAAAACCACAGAATGTGTCCTTAAGGAAGTGCACCAGCAATAATATGATGCCCTAAAAGTCTCATTGGTTGGAAAGAATTCATTGACCCAGCTGTGCAGTAGCAGGTTGGCACAAGACATTTACATTCACTCCCATTCAATCAAGAAGGCACTGAACCACTGATTAGTTGCAGAGAGAAAACCTATATTAAATGTGCATCAGAAATAGTCACAGCACAGGCAGGTTTTACTTTGTTGGGTAAAAGTATGACAGCTTTATAAAACTTTAGAGTAAAATGTGTCCTGAAGAAAAGACAGATTAGAAAGATATTTTAAGGGCAGTGTATGTGAAGCTAAAAGACAAGTGGCACGTACAATCAGTTCTTACAAACTGCCTGGAAGTGCAGATCTTGATCCAAGATCTGAGACTAAATAAAAGTAAAACCAAGTTACTGTTAGAAGAAGTATACCTGGGTTTGCACAGTTTCAGAAGGTGTGTGCTCGTTGTGTTCAATGATTTGGATTTACGATTGAATGGGAGAAAATGTAACCTTTACAGCAGGTTTCTGCAAACACTAAATCAGAAAACAATGGAGACCTCTGCTGGCGTACAGCTGTGGTAATCAATGCTTGTTAGACGAGAGGATGACCTTAAAACTCTAATCTTGCAGGTTACTTGAATTTCTATCGTACATTCAAGCGGAGGTCCACAGCCCATTGTTTAATAGCACTGGCCAGCACCACTTCGGCAGGTAGCTGAAGTCGCAATTCTGTGTGACACCCAAAAGCTCTACATAGCCACTCCGCCCCCAAATTTCACATTCAAACATCTGTGGGGGGTTATGCGCAGACTTAATTTCTGGACTGGCTGGTGTTTTCACAAAGCCAGGGTTTGCATTATCATGTTAAGTGCAGGCCTCAAATGGTTCGAAGCCAAATATTTTCTTTTAGATGCTTTATAGCATGCATAATTCAAACTACTGCCCCCATCCACAATATAATCAAATGAAATAAACTTGTGAAGGAGAAATGAGTACACAGCACTTAGGAACTCAAAACCTATGAGGTATATAAGAAAACATGTTTGTGCAAACAGATTACATAGAATATAAATTTAACTTAAGGTATACCATTTAGCATTCAGGACAACTTTTTTTTCTCAGTAGAACCCTTTAGCATTTCATCCAAACAGCTTTCAGTAGCCATGGAAACCGGCTACTGAAAGGTGTTGAGCAGAAATGGACCCAATCACACTGTGTAGAACTGGGGCAACCATGAGATCCCGTATGATGCCACAGTTTTGGCTCATTCAAGTTTGACAGTGCAGGTAATGGGCTGGAGTATGAACCATGTTCAATGGTCATTTTGCTGATGCCTACTTCAACTGATTCTTATGCGTTTAGGTTCAACTGCGGAATGCAACCTGGCATCCCAAACAGTTGCCAAGGAAACTGAACAGCATCTGACAAGCATCAAAATGTCCATCCTATCACTACAATATTATTACAGTGTATATGTACAGGGTGTTGTTTAAGTCCTGTCTTAAGTGTACCATGTGTTGATACATAACTGAAAATTGACCCAACCCTGAAAAGTTTCTGCTGTTTGACAATGAAAATTCCCTAAATCTTTAAGCAAAAATTAAATACCATCCCTACAATACTTAAAATACAATTCCTAAGGAACTAGCCCAAGCAAAGCAAAATACTAAACTTCTGTTTTCAGAGAGCACAGAGGCAAAAACCAGCATCAAAGGGGCTCTTAAAATATAACAAACAACCAAGATGATGAGGAAATGATTAGTGCGGCATCAGAGAGCAAGACAGTTACATAATTGATGTTTACTCTTGAATAGTTCTTTTCAGTAAAAAGCCTTAAAATTCATTTTGCTTAAATGGTGGTGTGAGACTCTGTGGTGCCTGTCGGAGACCAACCGTGAGGCTGTCTTCCTGACCATTTCAGAGTCATAAGGCTTTTAACATTGAGAAATCATATACACTTTAAGGTTTAAGATTTATGCTCAATCAAATATTTCCAATGAAATTTAATGTTTAAAGAAAAGTTAACTCTTATGGAGATGCGTTTGCATATGGGGTAAAAACATTTCCCCCCACCCCACTATCCCACTAACAAAAGTCTTGAAAAACATTGAGGTATTGAAATCGAGTTGGATTTCACACCTTTGTTACTGGCTTTGCGGTGTCAATGGAGTGTGAGGGTCCAACCCACTCCTCTCCTCACAATGTCCCCCTCATTGCCTACGCTCAGGAAAATAAGAGGCTCTGCACGCACAAGAACATTAACTATCCTTTTCCCATTATTGAGGTCAAAGGTCAAGAGGAAGTAAGGGCCTGAAAGACATCTTCTCTCCCTCAGCCCTCTAAAGCTTTCTGCCTGTGTTAAATCCTCTCCCTTTTTGCCTCCATTGATGTCTCCGACTTCTCCTTTGAAACCTCAGCAAATCCCTGCTCCCACCCCAAACCTCTCTCCTTACACATTTCCTCTTTCGCAGCTCTTTTGGATTTAGGATTCCTCGGGCGGCACAGGCCTCTTCAGGTCCCGGATCTGCTTGATCAGGTAGTTCTTCTCGTCGCAGAACTGCTCGTCCTCAGAGCGGTCCGTCTGGAAATGGCTGAGGAACTCGACCAGCTTGGACTGGTTCTTAAGCAGGATGTCCAGCACTGGTTGAGTCTTGTTGGGATTGGCCACAAATACCTGAGAGCAGACATACAGGCATCCGGTCAGTGCTCAAGTCAGACACGTTCTACATCCGTTCTGACAGTTAAGAACAGTAAAACACTCTTAACAACTGATGTGAAATAGTTCAAGGTTGGGACATGAGAGGCATGGCTGCCACTACTATCTTTGCAATGGAGAAAGTAAACAGATACAGGACAAGGAGAGAAAGACACCACCTTTGCATGGCACTGCCACTGTCTCCCATGAATTAAACAAACAGTAACACACCTTGAAGACGTGGAAGGCCTCGAACTGGATGTTGCGGCTGTTGTCTCTGAGCATGTTCATCATGAGCTTGAGGTTCTCTGCGTGACTGATGTATTTGGTCATGACTGTGAAGTTGTGCCTGTCGAGCAGCAGTTCTCCCAGAAGCTAGAATAGCAGACATGAAGGAATGAGAACACTGCAACCCAAACTACATATACACATATAGCTTTTTAAACTACAGCTGTATTTTCACATTTTGTCAATTACTCAAATAATTTTATTAACACTTAAATATAAAATAAAGAAAACCTTTCGATATGTGTATAAATGTAAAAGAACATAGGACATACAAGATGACACCAAAGAATCCTGGTAAGATTCATTTTAAGCAGCAGCAGTTGGTTGCACCAGTTGAGTGTAAGTATGATGATTGTAAGTTTGGGTGTAAAGTGTCTCTTAAAACGTAAATGTTGAAACTTGCTCATGTTTTAAACTAGTGCTGCATTATTTTTGGGTTTTACCAAAATGTAGGAACCGGCTTTTATTTTGTAATGCCAACTCCGTACAAATAATGATAGGCCAGACAGTTCTTTTTTGGGACGCAGATCTTTTGATTCAGTTCACCTAAAATATTAGTTCTGATTCGTTCACCAATACATTCAGGGACATTTCCTGTTTGCATAAAAACAAATCAGAAACGTGTCCTGATATATCCAAAATTAGCCTATTATTTAGGCTAAACAGTGTTTAACAATAAGCTTAATATCACCAGTAGGTCATGTATTAGTCATAGTATTTGATGTTTAATTATAGTCTTGTTCATTTGTATTTTTATTAGGCTGTAACGTTAATTTACAATATTTATTCAGCTAAGTAACAGCTACACAAAAATGTTTGTGTGTGAGCCCAAACTCTTCTGCTGTGCGTTTCGCGCTGTGGAAGAACTTCCCCTGTTCCACTCGTCAGGATAAGCAAATCTGAGTCTGCTATATTTTGGCTATAGAGGAATTAATTGATTCAGATTAATTGATCTGATTCATTCATTCTAGATCAACGAATCTGAGTGTTTTGCGCAGTGTAGGAAGTTCCGCCGGTTCACTCGGTCAGGATAACGGTAGAGCCGGAGCCGGAGCCAGGATTATTGAGTTCACTATCTGGTTCTGCTGGAAGTTGATTCAGTCAGTCAGCTCACCTGGATCCCATGAAGCAAAGGTGGACTTGTGGTGGCAACCAACTCCTTATGTCGAAGATAAGTTATGGAACTTCTGGGCAGCTACTTGCTAACGGATCCAGGTAAATGAATCAGAAATCGCTCATCACTATACTACACTAGTTGATGAGGTATCTGGGTCCCTCGCTCACCAACTTGTCATTTGGCGTTGAGGTGTCTCATGCTGTGTTCCATTTACCTCGGAAGTCGGATCTGGGAATGTCGTCACACCCGAGTTGAGCATGTTCAACAAGTCCGAAAACAAACTACTGTTGACATTGTTAGCAATACCAGTTGATAACAATGCATTACACAGTATTTTGCGCCATAGCAACATGTCCACAGATAGAAGTGGGACAGTACTGTGTGTACGACTGATTTCATGAGACACAAATAAGACAGAAGTGCTAATAAACAGTATATTACTACAACTTTTACTTTTGATGATGCGCAGAGCAGCCGTCTTGGACTCTGAAGTCTGGGTTGGTGAGGTACGTCCGACTTTCCAAGTCGGAAATCCGACTTCACGGGGGCGTTCCAGTTGAAATGTCCATCTTGGAACTCGGAAATTCCGACTTCCCAGTTCAAATGGAACGCACCATCACTCCCAATCCCAGTCCTGAATCTGACTGGGGATTTTTGAGAAAAGGTTTGTTCTTCAGGGGCGTATACAGCAGCCCAAACTCAATTACGTTCGGTCACAGTTAACGCATATGTCTAGTGACTACATCAGTCACTATTCACAATTTCACAACGGAATACAAGACAGAATAACATAATGTGTAAGTAGTTCATTTAACTCTCAGGAGAAAACAGTTAGAGATCCAGCTATGTCGTGCAATGTCAGGAAATTGTCTAATACCGAGCTAACTTCACCACGGCCGTCAATCCATCACGCTCCTGACCCCAAGCAAGTGGGCCATTTAGCAGTGGCAGTGGTTGACACAGACTGTGCATAACCTTATACCACAATCAGGAGGCCAGAAGTGGTGGAAATAAGTTGCATTCATACGCAATTTATGCAATAAATAAGAAAATATGCAGCATCGCTGAAAAACTGGAGGAACTGACTCAGCTGCACGCTAGTTTTCACCCGTGCAGAAAGTGCTACACCAGGGTTTGTACGGAAAGCGGTGTAGGCCCAGTCGAATGGAAAATCGTGCAGTACTTCGCAGCGGCCCAGCGCAGCACACAAGTGAACAGTCGAATACAACAACAGACATGCATTGCCATGAAGTATCTCTTCCTATATGAAATCTTTGTTGACAGTGCAAGATGGGATTTAACCTCAGGAATGCCCTTATGCAGCTGTTTTTTAACTACCATGGGCCTTATTTAGATGATTTTCCAAAACCCCATTCCATCTCTCACAGGGCACTCAGACAGAAGACGTTGGAGGCTTCAACGGAGACGCTTCCCATTCACTTTGAATGGGGTGAAATCATGTGTTGCTGAACTGAATTGTAGTTCCGCTGCGACACTCTTCTTGCGTTGCTTGCAGTAGAAAGTATTTGTACATAAAAGTTATTTGTTTGGCTTTTTAAACATTTACGATAATGTATAGCATTAGCATGCTGCAAGAATGTTAGGCTAGTTAACGTAAGCTAACAGTAGATAGGTGGCTGATGGATGCCTCGCAAATCACATCAAACATTATTGTTGGTTACGGGGCACTTACGGAACATTCAGACGGCATGCGTTGCGTGACGGATGACAGTAGGTGTGTCTGGCGCATGGGGTTGTGTTGATAACCGAGACGTTTATAGTGAGATTGACAGCTCAACAACCAATCACGCCGCTAGCGAGCTGTTTACCTTGTGGGTAGTTACCTTGCTAACATGCTGACTTTAGATAGCTGGTTCAGACACCTCGCAAATCCCCTCAGACTTATTCTTCAGTTACAATAACGGGGTTTTTACATCCTATTTCTCAGGAACTTAAAAAAAAATCTAAGCCAAAAAAGTCTATTTTTATGTAAAATACAACCATCTACAGAGTTTAGTCCGCCATCTTTTTCTTTCAGTGGCACGCTCTTAGCATAAACGCGATTTGATTGGCTAGCGCCTGTACTGGCGTATTTGCATAAATGTGATTTGATTGGCTGACGCATGCGATGCCTCTCAAAGTTTAACCTCTCAACTTTTGGCGCAAGCAATGCAACGGAACCACAATACAGTTCGGCTGTACAACGTGTGATGTCACCCCATTCAAAGTGAATTGGGATGGGTCTCTGCTGAAGGATCCAACTGAACGTGTGACCAGGCCGTTATACGTACACATTGAATGCTTCAACAGAGACACTTGCCATTCACGCCATGCGGTAGAAAATTGAGAAAAGTTCAACTTTGCAAGCGGCAACGTAGGCACCAGCCAATCAAATTGTGTTTATACTAATATCCAAAGACAGCGAAACTGAAAAAAAAAAGATGGCAAACCAAGCTCTGTAGATTATCGAATTTGTACATAAATATAATTTGTTTGTTTTTTTGCTTAGATTTTCAAAGAAATAGACACTGTACAATGTAAAAACCCTGTTATTGTAACCAAAAAATACATCTGAGGAGATTAACGTTAGCACATTAGCAGGGTAACTACCCACAAAGTAAACAGCTTGCTAGTGAAGTTACACAGCGATCACCAATTCATAGCAGTAGCTTAGTGTTACGCTGAAACTATTGCCGTGTTGCAACCCCTTAAATTTTAGTCGATCGTAAACCCCAATGCAGTGCCAATTTACGTTCCAACAAGGCAAGGATGGAACTTGCATTCAACTGGTGCAACCCAGTGCAGACATCTACCTAAGGTTGCTTGAGAACTTTACCTTCAGAGACTGTCGCTTGGTAACATAATTCTCAGAATGCAGCAACTTCTCATATTCGGTAAACACCTACAAAGAGTGAGAATGACACAAGTAAATGACACGGAAGACCAATTAGTGCTCTTAGATGGTAAACTATAAAAATAGTAATATCAGCTATCAAGTAAAGACAATGAAACATTTTCTTACTCTGTCATAATTTGTCTCCAAGAAATCCGCACACATAATCTTATGCCTTGTCAAGAGGTCCTAACCCAAGAAAACATTGGTTAACAGCACAGCAATAAAGCACATATTCAACTTCAAATTGCATAGCTATTAAAGACCCTTAGTACTGAGGTCAAACATGAGTCATGGGGGGCATGTTAAACATAAGCACCAACACAAAAAATGGTTCAAGGATTAAAAATGTTGAGTCCAAAATGACAACAAATGAGACAAAGTGAGCCATCAAAAATGCATCAAGGATACATATATATATAGTCCAGACAAAGTGCTGAAAGACAACTCCTCATCTCTTAGAACCTGATAAGAAGACGTACCTTAAACGAGGCAAAGGCATCAGAGGCAATGTCAAAAGTGGAGAGCTCAACATAGTTAAAGAAGCGGTAGAGGTCCTCCGAGAAGAGGATAGTCCGTGCCAGAGGCTCATGACGCAGGCACTCCCTCAGCATCATCCCACAGTTCAGGGCCACCTCAGCACTCTCATAGCTGTGTTCAAACATGACATGCACAAACCATGCGCCTGTGTTTTACTCAACACCATTTAATGGGTAGGGATAGCATGAGTCAAAGCTCCAAAATATGTATTCATTTCCATATAATTTTAAGTCTACAGGCCTGGGCAGCAGCAGTTACAAACATCTAAAATCATTGCACAATCCCCCATGCTATGAGAGGACTTCCTCACTCTAGACTGGGTACAGCCTACTATGTGTGGAGTGCAGTCAATCATGTGTAACAAACTTATAGATTTCACTGCCATCATACAGGATGCCAGGATAGATGGTTAAAGTGCTGTCCTGTCTACATGTCCCGAGGCTTGGAAACTTACCCTTTCAGCAGCATGAAGAGGATCTGCGGGTGGGAAGAGATGTACTCCACTGTGGGGGTGCGTGTGCCAATCTGACGCCGCACAATGTTGCTAAAGACGTGGACCACATCTTTTTTACCCTGTTGTTCAAAAACAGATGGTTCAGTCCAACAGCAAGTGGCCCATGTGAGTGTGCTTACACTCTGACTTTGGTTACATGTCAATATTTGACTTATTTGTAGGCCTCAAATGACAATGTCATTCTCATTGAATCACATTTACTTGTTTATAATAACACAGATACACTCTTAAAGCCGCACAAAAGGTTACTTCAGTACTCACTTCAAAGTCAATCCTTTGAAGGTTGGCAATGAGAGAGATCAGGAGGTTTGTGTTGTAAAGCTCTTGCGCAAGCTGAGCCACTGCCTCTGTTTGAGGCTCTTTATCGGCAGTGCCACAGAGCACCTCTTTCAGGGAAGACAAATTTTTGGACACCTCCTCTGCAACCTTGTGGAGGAATGAATGTAAACAATTATGGCAGTGGTAGCTAGAGACCAAATTATTATGTTGAAATAAAAAATTGCTGGTATTCTGATTTTAAGGATTTTCTCTCACCTTTTCACACTTCTTGCTGTCAGAAGTCTCTAGCTTCTCCAAGCATGCAACATTTTCCTTTAAACTTTTCACAATCTCTGCTGGGCTCTTCTGAGACTTCCCAAAGGGGAACGGCATGGCGGTCTGACAGCGGGCGGTCTTGACTTGAGTGAAACACAGAAATTTCACTTACATACATCAGTTGCAAATAGCATACATCACATGGATGTCACAGTTCAGCCATAATAGGTAAAGTATCATTCAATTGTTGTAATAACCACAGAGACCTGATTTGCACCTGAAGATGTTACAAATTAAACCTATATAATAAAATGTGGTGAGCTTTTGTTCTATATTGAATAACAGTGATCTTACAGTAAGTTAAACTCAAGACATGTTCTTTAATTCTCCAAAAGGGTTACATAAGTTGAACAATGCCCTGCAGTCATCGATCGATGGAATAGCCCATCACCGGAATGAAATATTTCAATCTTCAATTAAATGTACATAGCTTCAAGCACATAAATACAAACAGGAGTAGTCACTTCCTGTGTCAGGTTTCCTTTTACACTCGTATAGGTTCGCACCTAAGCAGGTTAGTTGACTTTTAGCTGATAGCTGTACAGTGTTTCACGGATTAGGGTGGCGAATACTCCCAATGTTAAATTGTTCCGATAGATAAAGTTAAGGTCAATCAATCTTAGGAAACAAAATAAAACGACTTTGCTTTACTTTCAACTGTCGGCCAACCTCAGTATTCGAAGTAGTAGGGCCATATATCTATAATGTATATTTATTTGATTATAAGGAGATTTCTGTAGTTAGCTAGCTAGCGTAGGTAACGCACCACAAGTTTGGAGGTAAGGATAGTTGTAAAGGATAAATGCAAGATGGTTCGAATTTAATTCCTAAACATTAGCTATCGCTTGATACTTGGCTAGTATAGCGTTGCCGCAGTTTGGTAATGAAGTTACAGCTAACCCCAAGTTAGTCAGAAATGCTCTACTTGCTTACTAGCGGCCTAGGAAACGCTCAATACAGTTAAGTAATATTATGTCTCTGTAAAGTCTCCCCCAATTCCATTCGTGAAGTTGACATTTTATGAGGAAGCTGAACGTTACCAAAATGTTCTAAACCAGCCATCGCTACAGTGTTGCAGTGAATGTCATCCTAGCCAAGTTCGCTAACAGTTAGGTACAAACTTAACCCAAGTTGTCAACATACGCTAACATTAAGTTAAACCTAGCGTTGCTGTTTAGCCAAATACATCCTTAGTTTACCATGTTAGACGACATGGTTGTCACGTTAGCCTTGCCTGCCCCTTAACGTTAAAACTTTTCAGGGATTCACTGTAAGGCTCTATAGCTACTGACATTTACCGCAAGCTAAGTTGGATATAATACCGAGCAAGCCTGTTTAGATATAATAGCGAACATATTTAAGAGGCCTGTAGCTAAAGTAGCTAAATATCATACCAAACTAACGTTGAAATTGTGCACTCTATCAAGATACTACAAATAAAGTGTCACCTTAATGCATTTGGTAAGTTCGGCAACTGCTGCGTAACTAACGAGCAAACTTAAAACCAAATACCACAGCTATCTAGGGTAACCAAAATAACGTTAGTTTATGCAATTCCGTACACTTAGCTTACTAACCAGCCTACCTTACCTACGAGCCTCTCGCTTACCGCAAATTATTTTGAAGCATTTAAAACATGTAGCTAACTAGCTGTTTGCTAGCCATCAACCCCCAACAAATGCTAACGTTATATCAATACAAAACTAAACTTGTTTCGCAGGTTGGCTATGGAGCTAGCGATAGTTTCCTTGTTAACATTAGCTTTCCTGTCAATCATTCGGAAACCGAAAAAGATCTAACTAGCCTCCTTAGCTAACATTAGCAACAGGCTGGCTCCTGTCAGTCAATAGCAGCAAGCTAATGTCAGGTTACTTACCAGGCTCAAAAGTCGGCTTTTAAAAATCACCAAAAATAGCCAGCGTCTGGCTATCTGGATACAGCGAACTGTAGTTGGGAGTAGCGACTAATGGAAAGTGAATAAATCAGCTAACGTTAGATCACAAGTTCATAGCTACCAAGGTTAAAACTATGCTAAGCTTAGTTGGTACTGTGTTCTTTGGATAGCGAGCTAAAGTTAAAAAACTTTCTCTTCCTTCAGTGTTCCTTCTCTGTATCTGCACTGTTACCAGCTAGTTAGCTTGCTAACTACGTGTTCTATCTATCTCGAAGCTAATGAACAAGTTACCTTCGCAACAACAGGGTGGGTGCGTTTGAAACACCCAGTATTCATAACTGACGTTTCCTATAGCCAATCACTCGAAGGGAAGTGGTTCGGACCTCTTGTGTTCAACTGAACGATGCAGAATTGTGCATGAGAAAACTTACTGTTTTAACTATTTTCAAGTGAATTTAATTAATGAGAAATATTGTTGGCTGTATGGAAACAGTTAACATTTCTTACGTGAAGGTACAATAGGTCACAAATAGGTCTAAATTATAAAACAAAGTTGTATCTATGGCCAAAACATTTCAACGAGTGTTGCCTAGGGGCTGTGGAATTGTTTGCCCAAACCTGAGGAACCGGTTTTCGGCATTTATCCATACCGACTTAATCCCGCTGCTACAGACCTCATTCGAAATAAAACAGGATTACATTAATTCTGTGGGATAACAATTGTCTAATTTCGTTCTTTCTTTCTTGAACCCTGGCCACAGCTCAAACTATCTTGACGGAGCGTGCGTAAGGGGCGTGTATTTGAATGTCTGACAAACGTGCTTTTTGCAGTACGCAACGTCACTCGAATGATACGCAGTGGAGAAGATCCGCAAGCGTAGCTTACCCTGCTCAGAGGGAAGAAGGGTGAAAACACACGCTCGTGGTCACACTTTTCTTTTGCCCCCATCCAGCAGAACAACGTGACAAAAACGCACTAATACGGGTAAGGATCTTCTATGCGCTGCTTCAGCTGTATGAGTATCTGATAAAGCCTTTGTGTATCGGGATGGCAGGCGGACTAGTTCGCCAAAAGTCCCTCGGTTTTTGAAGCTGAATGTATCGCGTATGGCGCTCTTCACACTAAGAGCGGGTAAAATCGACTCCCACTGCCCAAATGCAACGTGAAATATTGAGGAATGAATGGGAATCTCTTGTACCACAACCAACCCATTCGAGAGAGTCCACTTTTTAACAACATCGTTTTGGCCTTGTATCCTTTATCGAGGGCCTCAGAGGGGTGTTCGGAGATGGATGCGTTAACGAGGTCCCCAATGAATCGTAGACGGCGCACCCCCTTTTCATTTAAAATAGGCATGAGAATTAGTTATCTGCCTAAAGTGAGACACTTGCGATTTACATCAATTAATGTTACCGTCATATTTTTACAGTACCATTTTCGACATTTGATCAACTAACGCATAGTCATACTTATCTTGTAGCTTAAGTGAAATGACAAATGTTTTGCAAACACTTTATAAGCATGTTGTTTACTTGGCTACAGTCCTTGCACGTTATGTGTCGCGTTGCTAGCGGCAGTGCTGCCCGCCAGAGCTAAGTTCCTGTGCAATCATGGCAGCTACGTCTGGCCAAGGCGTTGCACTGTTAGCTACTGGAAAACACTTCTCTGTCGTTACTTAGTTGAAGGCTGTAAGTCTTAAAGAGCATACATAATTTAATGTGGATACATTTTGCATTGTTACTATTTGTAAACGTGAACTGATGACTGCAAGTCGCCTAATTGTACATACGAGAACACGAACTTCGAACACAGTGTTCCTCTTCAGTGTAACGATACACATCTTTAAACCACTCTTGGGTAGTTGGTTTAAATATGAATTACATTGCCTTAGTGGTTTAGGAATTTAAGAGGTAAAGGCCGCTGTTATTCATAGGCCAATGGGTTTTTGATTTTTCAATACCGTCTTAATTCCCTTTCAAGGAGAATGCATGCAAACAACGCTAAAACCATAATTTCTGGACAATAACAGATGAACAAATGACACGCACACAGACTATGTGTGTATATATATATATACATATATACATACATATATAACCACTGACTTGGACAACTTGCTTAGCGTGTTAGTGTGTCCCTTTTTTCTCTACTACCAACATGATCTCACCTATCAGCACATTCTCTATACATAATGACACCAGAAACACGTTTAAAAAGTGCATTAATAGAAAGGTTTGTTAACTATTTCTTATGAGTCTGTTGCAGAACCACATTAGGCCACATTATACCCATGACTCATCATGTAGGTCAGACTGGCATCATCTTCCTATATTAGACCAACGACAAATGCAATATTCGCGTTACGAAGAGGCTGTAAAATGAAAATCTTTTCATTGTAGCTGTAACATTTTTTTTTATAATATGATCAAATCAGAATGTCCCTGTTGGTTTCACTGATATATGGAATACTCCTAACCGCTCATTAAAGAAGCTCTTTGATGACAGACAAAATAAGGTCCTAAGAATATTACAAGTTTTTACTATGTGTATAGGATAAAAGTGATAAATATGGTTTGTTTAGCTGTTTTTTGTACATTTCTTATTGTACTTGTCATATTGCTGTAATTATTGTAGGCCTACAATTGTATGGAAAAGATATAGTGATGTTTACATTTTACACAAATATTGTAAGCGTTGTATGACAGTAAAATGGATTTCTTTATTTTATAATGTATGTTTTTACAGTTATACTTTAAAACAGTAGCCGGACAGAGGAGGAGAGGAGAGAGAGAGAGACTTGTCATGTCAGGTCAAAGGAAGGGACCGGCAGCAAAGCTGCGAAAATGTGCCTTATGTAGAACCAGCAGAGACAAGGAGTGCGGACCACTACTAGTATCGGACAACCAGAAGGTGGCAGCCCACCACAAGTGCATGGTGAGGAGAAAGCGACCAGAAAAGGGTTATCTTTAGTGGGACCAGCCAGACAGGCATACTAACATACTGGGAGATGGTGAAATGTTTACTAGGAAGTGAATTATCTGGAAACCAGTTAATTTATCCAACTTGTAAAATTATGTTTTCGGGTAAAGTGAAAATACTAGAAAATGTTTTCCCATATTTTTTTCAAATGTGCTTCTCTAAAATAACAGTATTGTACATTTAATCAATCACATCTCATCATCAATTGTGCCTCCAAAAGAGAAATGGATTGCAATGTATAAAACCTGTCCCATACATTACTGCTTTTAGCTTTTCTCTTCGGCACTGGTGACATCTCACTCTGCAAGTGAAAACATTGGGGGATTTTCCGTCGAGGATGTGAAGAAGGAGATAAAGAGAGGAAACAAACTGGTTAGTGACACAGGCCCAACTCATCATTACAGACTGGAGTGAGAATGTACTCAAGTGTATTCTTGTCTGACTCACAGGTGAACTTTGAGTTCACTGCCTACAATAGTATTTATAGAATACACATCAAGACTTGACTCGTCAAGGCACATCAGTTAAACATTTTTTGTTTCAAGGGGATACTTAGACCCTACCTGGACTTCTCGTTCATTTTTGTTTCATATTCATCCAGTTACCAATGTTATCAGACATTGTTTGGTTAATCCTAGTGTAAACTCTTTGCAGAACTACAGGCTCTTGGGTACCAGCTTTTATACAGTAAATGCCAGCTTTGATTTTTACCCTCATAGCTATGGACATTCAAATACAGCTGTTCATAATGTCCCTTAGAATCAGACTGGTTGAAAGCTAAGGATTATAAATACGTTTTCAGAACCCTTAGAAGTCATTTTTATTCTTATTTACTGCCTTCCCATCCTCAGATGTGTTCCCAATGCCACCGACCAGGTGCCACTATAGGTTGTGATGTGAAAACATGCCGACGGACCTACCACTACTACTGCGCCCTGTGGGACAAGGCTCAGACCAAGGAGAAACCTTCCCAGGGCATCTACCTGTAAGTACTGGGACTTTCTGACACCACCATGCTGATGTATGACCAGTATTGTGATATTAATGGCACTCTCTTTCTTTAAATATCTCAATGCAGTGTCTACTGTCGCAAACACCGGGATGCCCTCCAGGATGCCAGTGATGGTAATTTCCCTACAGCTAAGCTTTCAGAAATCCATATTCATCCATCGAATTTTCTTCACTGTAGAGCACTTTTAAACAAGGGCCATATTTTAAGACGCTTTTTGGAGTGTTGAGAGAGAGAGAGGCAAGAGTCCATTGGAAAGATGCAAGTTGCCAGGCAGGTAGCGGAGAATGGTTTCTTATGTGCAAGACAAAACCCATCTAAAGACACTACAGCAGCACAGCAGCTGTAGAGGCAATGAGTACAGAGTGTATAGAGGCAATGTGCCTGTTTGCACCAGCTAAGGGCTGCCTCTGCTTGACCATATCAAGCGAGCCATGGAGAAGGATTGAATGTCCATTCTGGCAGAGACTCTTCTGACCTGTCAAGTTCCTGGAACACCTTAATATCAACTAAATACAATTACGATCTTTACATAAAAGAAACCTGTGGGAAAAATGTCCTGGTTTTTGTAAGCCTTCCTTCCCTTATAATTCATTTGAAATTTAGTAGATATAGCTAGAGCCTTCACAGGATAAATTGACAGTCTGACCAATGGATGTGCATGCTGCTGAAATGTGTCTGTCTGAACATTGGCAATGCCTGCACAGTGTGCAAAAGAACAGATACATTGTCTGTGATCTGGGGTGGGGGGGGGACAGTAAAAATGAAACCTTCATAGTTTAAATAAACTTTGTGAGGCTGCCTCGTTATGCTTCCTAGTGGTGTTATGTTAATGCAGGTTGATGTGTTTCTCCGAGTCTATCTGGCCTTTCTGATTCAGATTTGGTAGAGGCCCAAATCTGCTATTGTGTACTGTTGTGGTAATGTGTACATCCTAAGGCCTATCTCTTCTTTATGTTTGGTCACAGATGAGCAGGGAGTGGAGGCCAACGATTCAGACTCATCCCCACCCAGAAGTAGGGGCCGTGGGCGCTTTGAGAAGGGCCGGATCAAAGGGGTCCCCAGGGGCCAATCAGACGACACTCGCTCAACTTCCTCCCAAGGCATGGATGACACAGAGAGTTCCTCGCATGTAAGAGAGACCCGTCCCAAAATTCTCCTCTGTCACATTCAACTCAAAACACTCCCTCCCTGGGTTATTGTTAGTCCAGGTTTGTCCAAAACATTAATAAGATAGGTAGATGAATTACAGTTCCACCTATAGCTGAGCAACTCAATAGTGAGAAGATGATTTATAAGGATTTCGTGGGATTGATACAGCAGAATTGTTTATTAGATCCATGTTGATGTTTGCAGATAGTAGACACGTGTCCCACATTTGATTTCCTTTAGTTGGTCCTCACCTGTTCTTGCAGTCAGTGCTTTTGCTTGGGCAAACCACAGGATGCCACGCTCAGAACAGCCTCTAACGCTGTGTGTGTGTGTGTGTGTGTGTGTGTGTGTGTGTGTGTGTGTGTGTGTGTGTGTGTGTGTGTGTGTGTGTGTGTGTGTGTGTGTGTGTGTGTTTGTTCTTGTTCCTCAGCGAGACCGGTCTCCTCTAAGAGGCAGCCCCAGTGATACAGGGACTCGCTGTGGCTTCTGTCACGCCGGAGAGGAAGAGAATGAGACACGTGGCGTGCTCCATGCCGACAACGCCAAAAAGGTGGCAGCTCACTATAAATGCATGGTGAGTTGTTTGTCTAGCGTGGAGTAGTAGTAGCTTTCGGTTCCGGCTTCTGACTGCCTTTCAAAGCCTCTCCCTCACTTATGATACTCCACACTACACACATAAAAATTGAAATTATATTAAAATCATCTGACTATTAACTGAACAGTAATCATTAAGCAAAACGAAGAGTAGCGATTGGGCAAAACATCAATATTAGCTGCTAAAATGTAGGCTACTACTAAACATCTGTAACCGGTAAGATCTGCAGCCTGTTTAAAACAAACAAAAAAAGGCTAAGCCTACATGCCATCAAATGTACCAGGTAGGCTACCAGGTTTATTTTCTGCTTTTTTGATTGCGGTAAAGTCCTCTGCTGCCAATCAAATGTGTCCAATATGGCTGCAGCTTGCGATGCGAATAAGCTGCGTTACTGACTTCCTCCATATGACTTTGCAGCTCCATCTTAAAGAGGACCTATTATGCTCATTTTCATAGTTTTATTTGTGGGGTCAACTAGAATATATTTACATGCTTCAATGTTAGAAAAACACATAATTTTTCTCATACTGTACATCTCTATTCACCCTGTCTGAAATGCTTTGTCAAAGCCCCTGTGTCTTTAAGCCCCCAATCCTAATGAGCCCAGTGTGCTCTAAGTTGGTCAGCTATGGGGGCATTAAGGATTGTGTTACGAGATTGTGTCATCCCATAACAAAGGCAAAGGGCCGGAGTTCCAATGAGGCATTTCAGGCAGCTGAGAAAAGTGTTTTCAGTTGGAGAGAGTGACTTTCTCTGCTGCGGTGTACTTTGGGATTTGTAATTTTGCAGACCATTTACATGCACATCACAGCTATATAACACACTACAGGAAAGGGAAAAACTGGAAAAGCAAAATAGGCCCTCTTTAATTCGATTCTGGAGAAAGAAGGCCCTCTGCTTGCACGCTTCACACAGGCAGAACACTATTTTAGCAGTTAGCAGTTAGCCAGTGTAGCCCAGTCGAAGGCCACTCGCTGAACTCATGAATAGGCACTTTACATGCTGTAAACACCCATAACTGTGGAGGTCTGTCATCACTGCAACTACATCTCGTTGTGCGCACTTGTACCCTTTTGGGGGGAGAAGTACTGTAGGCTTTAAATAGGCTGTTTCGCTGTCAAAACTGTCCTGAATAGGGATGCCATCCATGCGTTTTGTATGAGCATTATTACCGGACATTTTGACTGGCGAGTTTTATCTGGGTTTTTTCAATTGGTTTTACCAGGCAAGCTTTAAAGTGTCTGCTGTATGAGTAAAAAGTAATCCCAACCTAGCAAGAGCTGTGATGTGTAAGGTTGCAAGATCATTGCCGTTATTTTTAAAATATTTTTTCTTTTTTCTCCCAAAAGCTTTTCTCCTCGGGAACAGTTCAGCTCACCACCTCATCTCGCGCAGAATTTGGTAACTTTGAAGTCAAGACAGTCATCCAAGAAATCAAGAGGGGGAAGCGAATGGTGAGATTTCAGAAAACTTTAGTGTTTAAGAGTTTTTGTTTTTTAACTTCAGTGCTTCTTATGTTCAGTAAGCAATAGGTTTCCGAAGTAGAATACCAGTCAGTGCTAATGGTGACATCCTTTGGTATGGATTAATAAAGAGCTTATCTGTAATCTTCCTCCAGAAATGCACTCTCTGTACTCAGCTTGGTGCCACCATCGGCTGTGAGATTAAGGCCTGTGTGAAGACCTACCATTATCACTGTGGCCTGCAGGACAAGGCCAAATACATTGAGAACATGGCCAGAGGAATCTACAAGTAAGCAAACTAACTTCATTTTCTTGTACATCACAGAAACTGAAGGCCAATAATCACTGATGAAATTATGTAATCAGTACTGGATTTTGGCAGGTTTTGTCTTCTTTGAACACATTCCTAAATGTTCTTGACTCTTTCAAGTTGATATGCTTTTTGTTCGCAGGCTGTACTGTAAGAACCACAGTGGCAATGAGGAGCGTGATGAGGAGGACGAGGAGCGGGAGAGCCGCAGCAGAGAGAGGGCTGCAGGCCTGCCCTCACAAGTCAACGGCAACTAGGTGAGACAGGCTCTTCACCCAGGAACACTTGGGAAATTATGTAAAACTGCATTCTGGAAGTACAGAATAATGAACCAAATGAGTATGGCCTAGTGTGGATACTATGCTTTAGTTAAGGGTATGCCAGGTAATGTCATTGACAGGGGGCCAAGTTTGAACCAAATTTAGTCCTCAAAGGTGTGCCGAGTTCATACTGCGTTCTTCGACAGTAATTCTCATGTCCTTTTTTCACAGATAGTGCTTGAGGACAAAAGGACAAGACCCATTAGGAGACACAAGATGGATAAAAGTTATTTTTATATGGTGTTGTACTCACAAACTGTTGGGGCCAGCTCTCTCTATCTTAAAGTTTCCTATTTCCTCTGTTTGATGCATACTTCTTCCCCAATTTGTGGACAACAACCGCCCTCTACTCAAACATGTCATATACGCACACAAATACATTAGCAGCATCTCTTCTGCTCCAGACAAACTCCGGGGGATCTTGAAGACAGAAGGCCGTAGGAGACCGAGAGATTAGCAGAGATGAGAATAACTGTAAACACTGACCACATGGATACAAGCTCTGAGGATGAAGTGACTGGACAATAAAGCATTGTCTCTCAATGCAACTGAATGTACTGTACTGCAATCTCTTCCTTGTGATCTACCATACAGAACTTCTACTGGACATATTCGATTGAGGCTGCCTTTTTCTCATTTTTATTCATCTTCTCTTCCAAATCTTGAACTTTAACAACTCTGTTGCTGTAATTTTCTGTCAATATGATTCATTTTTTTTCTTTTGAAACGTGTATTATATTTTACTACCGTATTATAATCATGATTAATATTGAATATCAGTGGCTTCCTTTATAGTCTGAGTCAGGATTAAAGATCATCTGCTAGCATGCATTTTTATTTACCCTCTGGCAATGCTTTTTTATGAAACAATTCAGGTTTGAGTTCACATGAAATCTGACCAGAGGTACAACTACAGTGAAGTGATCCATTATTTCGAGAAATAGTTTTTAAATTGACCATTGGGTGGCAGCAAATCATTTAGGATTTTTTTTATCAGGCGTCTCATTTCTACTGAACCCAAATTGTCTAGAAAGGTCCTAAAGAGTTATAATAAATGATTAGCTCTCTATCTTCGCTGGGCAATGCATTTGCCATCACAAGGTACAGTTAGAAATATTGTAATGAAACGTTATAATCCTACGTTTGCAGCATCCGACTAGGAACACAGTAAAATAGTGTGGAGGAGAAATGTGGCAACAATACAGCCATATGTTGCTCAGGCATGATGTGTACAATAAGATAATTAGTAAATAATAACTTGAAATTTAATAGAAAGCTGACCTCTGGAAACCATGAACCGTGATTGCTACTGTAGCTGTAATGTGAATCACACTTTAAAACCCAATGGCCTATATACAAAAGCTTTGATTTCTTCGTATGTGAGGTTTTGAAGCCGTGGCAGTGAGGCCCTCCACCCCACGGTGTACTGGGTGGGTGTGGAATGTCACATCTCTGCTGAAAACATAGTATAGCGCTGATTCTGGAGCTTCACAGCGTCCACAGCAAATATCTTTGATGACCTTCAGAAGTTAGAATCTGCCCCTTAGTAAAAAAAAAAATTAAAAACGAACCATGGACCACTAATGCTGAAATGATATGTATTTTATTTCATCATCAATTTGCCGATATACGGGTTGGTTGAAAGACATTTAGTGCATCATACGCAGCAACAGAGGGTAGGTATAAAAAAAAATTAAAAACATGTATATTAAAAATGCGGCCTAGGAGGAAAGCATTGCGTAGCGCATTGTGGGCGGGGCAGTTTGTTTTCCTTCACACTGATTCGTCGCATGTGTTTAGGCCTCCCAGCCACAGATTCGTACCTGCTCGTTCACTATCTGTCAGTGGTGATCAGCACAGGAATAACCTCCTGGCTGGACATATATTGGTTATATTTCGGTGGTCGCTATCTCTTCAACGTCTTCTATTATGGCGACTAGCAGTCCTTGTATCGTGGTAAGTGTTTTAGTGAGGTATAAACAAATCTCGAGCTGTACGTCTGTGCACAAGAGCATAGCTAACTTAGCTGCTGCATGCTCCCTCCATGTAAAAAGTGGAATGTATGACCAAAGCGACTGTGCAGCAGTTTCTTAGCGTAAAAACTAGTCTGATCGTTAACGACTTGATTCTACTAAGGCCTGCTTTGAGCTTCTTGAGTAATTCAAGTTTTATTCCGAGGTGACATGTTTAAAAGCATTTTGACCACAGCGGCCTCGGGGAATCACGCGTGCTGCTCTCATGGCACATGATAGTTAGCTAGCTTCCGTCATCGCCAGTTAGCGCACGTTGTTGCTGCAGGTATTAACTATACTGCAAGATTGATGGACAATGTTATTCACTGCCAACAGCTTCACTTATTTGTCATCCTGGATAATAAGTACTTAATCCGTACACTGTCAAGTTCAAATATCATTGATTCCATTTGCTTACTTGTTTGTTAAGGAAATGAGTGCCCTTGTGCCAGTGACTTCCAAACGTATGGATATATCTGTTGTAAAGCATAGCACTAGTACATTTTCAAAAAAAGCTCTATTTTGGGATAATCCCTGCCCACGTTCGGCCCTCGGGGCTCTTGTACGGGGGAAATGTGTTTCGAACATTAACAATAGGAATATGAAGGAGAGGAGTAGCATATAAAGGAAAAATGCACTGATAAATAATGTTACATTTGTATCGTCAAGTAGTTGAAGAGAGCACAAAGTGTTGCGCAGTTCTTCCCCCCCCCAGCTGAAATATGCAGAGATACTCTTATCTTTCTGCTTTGCAATAGAGGACAAGGTTGTTGAGTGACTGTTGTTGCAATTAATCCAAACCCTGTTTCTTTATTATCTGTTGTGTTGAGGAACTTTAAAAGGCATACTAGTCAACAGTGGCATGAAATGCGTGATTAATGGTGTGATTGGTAAGATGTGCCTTGACACCTACACTAACGTCAACAGTGGTATGTGGTTGGCTTTTGTAGTTATGTGCAGTGGAACCATTAGAAAGAAAACATGACTAATTTACGTAACTTCCCCGCTCTTGTGCAATCCATTTTTTTTTTTTTTTTTGCTCTGCTGATGTTACTGGGCGCTTCAGATGGTTTTACACCAGAGGTGGTGGGTGCTTAAACAGTTTAGAGTGCTAAACTGTGCTGGTGGTAGTTAATGTCAGACAAAAGCACCTGCAGTAGACAGGAGGACTGGAGTGTTGTGTCTCCCTTGAGGTATTGTTTACCCTTTACCCTCCTCTGTCAGTCCCAGATGAAATGTACCATGTCTGGACCATAGATACATGCAGGAAAACACACAACATCTGCTCGAGTGTCTTTGGGGGTATGGATCCTCTCCAGAGAGAAACCTTAGTCAACCACCAAGACAAAAGATTGTGGTAGACCTGTTTACAGTCATGGTACATTTAGTCTCGTCCTTCAGAACGAGGACTCGTGTGGAGGTTTAAGTTTTGTGCCACTATTATTCGTAACATGACTGAAACATTTTCTGTATGTGTTAGTATGGTTTTCTTCTCCATGTCTCGTTTAAATCTGGAAATCAAACCTGAAAGCGGCAGCACCTCTGGGAAATAGAGCATAACCCTAGTCACATGTTCTTTCTGAACGCCCAAGGGTCAAAACCTAGGGCTGTTTATACCACGGGAGATCTAATTTAAAGAATAAGGTCTGAGTGTTCCTGCACTTCTTTTTCCTTTCTAGGTCGTTTTTCTATTTCTTATGTAAAGTAGTATTTATTGTTACACCAGGTTTTTTATTGCTCTTAGCTTGACTGTTCTCTCCCTTGTACGTCGCTTTGGACAAAAGCGTCTGCTAAATGACTAAATGTAAATGAGTGTTCCTTAAAAGTGGTGTTGAACAAATGTGTGCGTTTGGGGACGTACTTAAGTATCCATATTAAATGTCTAAAGCCCGATTGAATAACATTTCTTAGATTGATGGTGAATTTAAATGGGTTCTTTCAAGAAGTATGGGGCTATATGGGGGTATGATATGCACAGATGACGTGTGTATCCCCTAACCAGATTACTCTGAATGGTTCTGTCTATGGCTGTTTCCAAATTATTTACTTAAAAGGAAGCAGACTAGTGGTAGTAAATGAATGACCCACTGTCCTTCACCTCCTCTCCACTACCCTACTTCTGTTCTTCTGGTCCCTGTCCTGGAAGCCTTGTTTGTGTATCTGTCTAGTTTAATGCTGTGATTGTGATTACTGTATTTCAGATCAGCGATGACGAACAGGGGTATGACTTGGACCTCTTCTGCATACCAAAGCATTACGCCACTGATCTGGAGAGGGTGTACATCCCACATGGACTTATTCTGGATAGGTGCGTCTCTTTACTGAAGACCGGTGCTAATACACATTTATTTGCCAGATCAAGCCTGTTAGATAGCGTTGTGCATGTTGCCAGGTGTCTCTAAAGACCGTCTGGCTGTATCTCTTGTGTTGGAGTTATTCTGATCACAGCACACCACTCTCTCTAATCTAATGTTGAGATTAGATGACCTTGTGTGAAATACTTGAATACAAATGGAGTAGGTAACTGAGACTGCGCTGACTTGAGGAGAAAGCTGAGCTGGGGTCTGTCCCCACTCCCTTCACTCTTGCCAACACAGGACCGAGCGGCTGGCCAGGGAGATCATGAAGGACATGGGGGGGCACCACATAGTGGCCCTCTGTGTGCTCAAGGGGGGCTACAAGTTCTTCGCCGACCTGCTGGACTACATCAAGGCCCTGAACCGCAACAGCGACCGGTCCATTCCCATGACTGTGGACTTCATCCGGCTTAAAAGTTATTGTGTAAGAGGATCGCCCACACCCACACTAACTACACCTCATTGCACAGGCGTCACATCTACAATTAATGAAGCGCCTGTTTTCTCTGTAGAACATTGGTATTTCTGGATAATAAAGTGTTGAGAATGTTATAATATGTAATTATCCTATAATTTTGTCTTAAACGTCAGTTTTCAGATAATCTTGTAAATTAGTCTTTGAAAACAGCTTCACATGACTATTTAATTTGACTTGATTTACTTAACCGTTGCCAGTTACATCATTTGCCAACTATTCTTTCGATAATCTGAGTATTGGTTTTGACAAATTCAAGCCATAATAATGTCCACACTTTTACCAAGTATGGTTAAATGAACCTCATTTTTTCACCATTCTTTCAGAATGACCAATCCACAGGGGAGATTAAAGTGATCGGTGGGGATGATTTGTCCACACTCACAGGGAAGGTAAGCACGCTATTTAAGATTTTAAAAAATAACTTTTTAAACTGAGAACTGTAAGAATTGTTTTGTAGTTTAGTCTTGAACTGTCCACTAAAACAGATCTTGAAAGGGAATGAGTAAAAGTGTAAAGTTGTGAAGGCCTTCAGCTCACACTTTGACTCTGTCATAAAAGTATAGATTGTTCCAGTGACCTAAAAAGCTAAGGTGATAAAGCTCACAAAACAACAAAGTGGGGTCAGACGTAAAATAGGAGCGGGAATAAATGTTAAATATTAACAAGTGTTAAAGATTATGCAATATTACTAAATATTTAATTTCCTCTTATTTTTGTACAGAATGTCCTGATTGTAGAGGTATGTATTAATACATTCTGGACTGTGCATATTTGTCTATAATCGGTGAGCAAATATCAGGGTAATTTGTCTTCATGTGGTGTTTTTCCTTCAAGGACATTATTGACACTGGGAAGACAATGAAGACGTTGCTGGAACTACTCAAGCAGTACAATCCAAAAATGGTCAAAGTGGCAAGGTAGAGCAAACTTTTGATGCCACAATTGGCATGATTTGTCTTGAAGAAGTAGGTAGTGATTTAGTTTAGAAATTGCGTTTATTATCCACCTGTTCAGATAAATTCACACTTTATGAAAGTGGGGGCCTGGTGCTGTTCTCTTTGTAATAATAATAATAATTAAAAAAAAAAAACATTTATTTTTGATTTTACAAGATTTAGCGGGTGTGTGGGTGTATCATATCTTTATTGCCCATATTGGTTCACAGTTCACTTTATATTTTGTTTTCACAGTCTATTGGTGAAGCGGACACCAAGGAGTGTTGGCTACAGACCAGACTGTGAGTGGTATTATCTCAGGGTTTTGAACCCTCCCTAACAGTTTCATAAAATAATAGTAATTTGTAATCATAATCTGTATTCATACCGTAATTGAGAAGTTTAGGATTCTGTCAAATTAAACCTTACTGCAGTGTTGGTAAGTGACCAAACGGTGGTGCTGTGGAGCTTCTTGACTGCAGGCTTCAACAGTGCCAGTCATTTCAGTGCCATCTTGGAAGAGAACTCAAAGTGGTGTTTTCTTTCCTTGCCAGTTGTAGGATTTGAGGTTCCTGACAAATTTGTGGTGGGTTATGCGCTAGACTACAATGAATATTTCAGAGATCTCAATGTAAGTACGAAAAAATATAAATCCAGACTCACTTTTATTTTTAACAAAACCTACGGCCCGTGTGGTCCATTTAAGTGACCATTCTCCTGCACTTCCAATAATCACACTGCCTCTCTGTCTTTCAGCACATCTGCGTCATCAGTGAATCAGGAAAAGAGAAGTACAAGGCATGAAGAGGCCAGCACTTCCTCCTGTTGTACAGCCGTATATTGTTTATTTTTACTGATGCTCCTTCATTTATTTTTTTTGTGTGTGTCTTTGGTTGAGCACACTGTGGTGCTGTAGTTCACCACCAGTATGCAGCTTTTCCACTCAGGGGTCAGCGGTGAGGTGCAACAAGAGAGATAGTTTGTATGCGTGTGTGAGTGTGTACGCAAAGCTAACACAGTACCTCACATCGGCTTTGACCTTTTAGCCCATCCAGTCTGTGGCAGCCATGCACACAGTTTAAACCCACAAAACCTTCACCTCTCATTGGCTCTCACAGCCTATTGCTTTTAAATGTACACTCATGTGTGTGTGTTCACAGGGGTATGGGTCACCTTATAATTTATTTAATTGTGATGCGTCATTCAATACATAGAGATCTCTTTTTAATCGAAAGTAGATATGTGCAGTTCACCAGAGTTGACAGACATTTAAAATTGTTACATGAACAACTGTATATGTATAATGAATTAAGTATACTGAATCCAATATACTGAATTTGTACACTAATTCTCACATTTTGAAGATGGTACAAATTATGTGTCATTACACAAAACTCACTGAAACTCAATGATATATTTCATGGTAACAGTGACTTTGTGTTAGATAATGTTTAAAAAGAATTATGCTGTTAGCTGTTGGGACAACCTTTCAAATATGTAAGACATTTTTTTTTATGGGAGTGTGTTAGTTAAACACCTGCACTGTATTCATAGTCAGTGGTGTTGCATTTTCAGTTGCTTGCTTACTCTGCTGAGGATCGCTTCATGTTGAGCGATTAGGAGCCAAAACATTATTAATTAATCTGTCAACTGTCTGAAAATATTTACCTGTACATTTTGACTTGTCTTCCTGGAGTAATATTTCTGCCCCAATTACTGAAAAAGATTTAGTATTAGCTTTTGTTTTGCTCAGACACCCCAAAGCTATATAACAAAATGTTTCTCAGATGCATATGTAATGCTTTTTTCGTTAGATTAATGTTTGATGACCATAGACACCCGATGTTAGCATGCAGGGCCATGTGGAGCACAAAACAGAACATGATGCCCCTATGGAAAAACTGTTTCGTTTTATGGTGGCCTTGACTGAGATGAGGAAGTGTGATATACAGCGGATGACGCCACAGACTAAACTGCCATGGTGGTGATTTGCTTAGGTAAAGAGTGAGCATTTCATTAGCCAAATATATGGAATCAGCAATGTTGGTCTGCCAACCTGAAACTTGAATACCTTTCACAGCCTGTCAAAGGATAACAAATTAGGAATAACCCCTGTAAAACATTCTGATTTTAGCATTTAGAGTTAATATTGAAAGCAAACTCAAGCTTGTCTATCATATCTGAGGCCTACGCGGAGCAGTCTTAGTCTTGTGCTATTGGCAAGTGGTTCCGTTGGAGACAACTGATGCATGGGTTTAAAAAAAAAAAAAAAGCTAATTTCTGTCAAATCATGTAAATTGCAACCACTGAGAGAAGGTGTGGCATTTGTAATCTAGTGAATTCATTTAAAGTTGAAAGACATTTGTAAATGCGGTGCGTATAAGGCTGGAGGGAGTTGGGCACACTTCTCCTAAAAACGAATTCCATTCTGGTGCTACACCAAAAGTAAGTCTCAAAAAGTCAAAGTTGGGATCCATTAAAATCTTTGTGGTGAATTTGAGTTATGTCCTGTGTCTACATTGAATGAGTGCTTCCAACTTTGACTTTTTAAAATGCAACATATACTCTACAACCAGTATCAAAATTTGGACAGCTTCTCAAATGGTTGGACCACATTCCCAAAATAAGCCTGAAGCGGAGCTGTGCCTGTTTCCAAAGATCATAATTTCAGTTTGATGTAAAGAAATAGATTTTTTAAAAGTGTAATAATGTTCCAGGTAATAGGACTATCAGCAGATGCAGCCATGAGTAATATGTTTAACTCTACAGTTTGATATTTAAATGCCAAAAACTCAGCACATCTTGATGCCTCTATTACAATTTTGTGCTGGACATACAAATGATACTTGTTTTAAAAAGGTGTGTTTGCATACACATCTACATGCCTCTGTGGGTATTGTTGGTGAATATGTATTCAGCAATGATGTTAGTTATAAATACTTAGAAAGAATGGTTTGTGGTGCCCTATCAAGTTTGGTTTCATCCTTATAGGGTCATAACTCGTCAAACCAGTTATGTATAGACATTTTTACCTTACACCCATCTTTTTTTATTTGGGTTATTTACCACGAAGTTAACCAGGCATTGGGTGTTGAATTTATTGTTTCAGTTGTGGTTTGGCAAAATGATGACCTCTGTGTAAGAGTTCACACCACAATTTTAAATAAAAGTAGGGACACAGGTTCGTAGGGTGAATGTATGATATGAAAAAGTCAAACAGAGCTGAATGTTCATGTATCAGGACTGAGCTATATCATGTTTGCTTAAAACTACTCTTAATCAATCTTTGCATTGAATCAGTTTATGAGAACAACCCTTTAATGTTAGGACTGGCATCTGTCTCATCTATGTTATCCACCATATACTCAAGAGTTTTGTTCTGTCCAAGTCTTAGGGTCCAAAAAAAAACTCATCTTTATCTTCCTTTACATCCTCTGAAATCTTTCAATGAATTAGTCAATTTGGTCAGACTGAGAAAACATAGTTCCAAACATATCTGCATTGATAGCCTGACAGCCTCACATGCTCTACAACATGCTCAATAAGTTCTTCACTGGCATCTTTCTTGAACTTGAAAAATTGTGACACCCTAATTACAAAATCATGGTGTCAACATTAGACCACCACTGTACCAATAAACAATACGGGACATCTTAAGTTGGGCTTCTCTTTGTCCATTGTATGTGTTAATTGTTCTTATAAATTCCACAGACTAGGATTTGCACCATTCAGCATTTACCACAATATACAGCAGAGTTTCATTTCAATATATTTTGTTTATTTGTCAATAAAGTATACATCCTACTACAAGTCTTCATGTAGCCTATATTTTTGCAGTCCAGGCTCCATGTAAATCGTGTTGGCGTTGATAGGTCTGACTGGAGCAGAACAGTAACACTGGATAACAGACTAAACTCAACTCCAGTATTTACGTGCTGCTACAGCGCAACCCATGGGGATGTGAGGCTAACTATTCAGACACACCTCTTCAGACGGCCGACAGGAATTGAATGCTGCCACTACAGCAGCAGCTCCTCATGGTCCGTACCACCATATTACTACAAACCATGACGTGCTGCTACCGCAGCGGGTCAACCACGTTAGAAATCGTTGTTACTATAGAGTTAAACTGGCCATTTCCTTGATAGGCTACAAGTTAACACAAGCTTCCAATTAATAACTTCAAAGTGGCAAATCTGTTTTCCACATTTAGATTAGCCTATATATCAAGCATGCCATAACTTGAACAGGATATCAAAGCATTTAGATGTGAACTGCGTTTTATTGTTTATTCTGTAAAAGTCTACTACAGCATGAAATGGCGTTCACTCGCTTATATTCAACATTATCTGTAGCGCCCCCTGTTGTATATTGGTGGACAATAGATTACAGGGCACTTGAGCTGTGCAAAACTTACCTTGAGAACAGGCCTCAGCATGCCTGTCCTTCTCCGCTCCCTTTGGGCAAAGAGGGCAGTGCTGCCTGAAACAAGAGCAGGGGAGGTGAATACAAAGGTGTTGATTTACATTGACTGAGTGCCCGTAAATGATCAATTATTTCATTAGTTAGGCTTATCATTGCAGGGGCAGGAGGAAGAATTTGAGGAAGTGCGTGCTATATTAATTTGTGAGCGCTAGCCAAAACTAATGCTCTGACACTAGTCTGTGCTCCAGCAAGGATGATAATGTTAAATCTTAACATTTGAAAAGCCTGCAATTGACAGCACTGGGTGGCTGATCAAGCGCATGACATCAGAATGCATCTAACTTGGACATGACCAGACATATCCTCTGCTGACTTTACGTCAATCCACGGCCCTGGCCAGAGTCCACCTCTCGCACCGAGGAAATTATGAGTGGGTTTATCAATAGATCTAGGCTAATTAAAGTTACAGGAACTGAACACTATAGTGATATTGGCTATAAACATTACAGCCTATGTGTTTCGAATATACCAGAGATATCCACAATACTCTGGAAGATGTAGGCCCCAATTAATGGAAACCGACGTACTGTGGGTAGGCTATAGGCTACACGGCCATGTAGCCAACTAAAAATATCTGGTTGTGACTAGTTAGACGTCTTACACAGTAGCCTGCTCAAAATGTTTACGATGCCTCTTAGGCTACATTTATTAAGACCGCATTACATCACAAGAAAGGCTATATACAAGGCCCAATGGAGCGCCTAAAACATATAATAATTTATAATATATATTAAAGTATAGTCACCTCATAGCATATTTGTTAGTGGCAAACTCGTAGGTTGGCTACTCAGTGGTGTAAGACATATCGACGATTATCGTTTACAGCTATTGTGATTCAATTCTGATAAAGAATATGTATTTGACTTATTTAGAAGAAAAAGAAAATAAGCTTCTTGTCATTACCTTTCGTTAATTTCAACCTGAGCAACAAAGGATGGCTAACAACAATTCCACAATTAAGAACGATGACTTCCAGAATTGCTGGTTAGGCTACTTGAATGGTGATTAAAACGCATCTGAAAACATCTGCCTTTGCATGAAACTCCAATGAGAGATTACTCGCTGCAAATTGCACTAAGACAAAGCTTGGAATTGTACAAGGTAAAGACTCACATCGCTAAAAAAGCAAAATAACGGTGAATACACATCGCATGGTATTTCGATATATTTAATACAATAACACTGTCAGCGATAAAACAGTGCAAGTCAAACCAACTGTATTTGGTATTATAATTCGTCTTAAGGCAAAGTCACAAAACTGGATTGTGCGTAAAAGTGCTGACAGTCGCGTCTAGCGAACTATTCTAAAGTTGCATTATCCCTACAGACTTTACTCCGAGATAGCTAACACATTATAATTTCACAAACCAGGATGGTGGGGATAGGAGTTTGAGTGAAGAAAAAAAATACGAAAAAGAATTCCTTAAAAAACCCAAACTCACCTCCAGTCCAATCGAAAATGGCGCCGAAACGTAAAAAAACGTTCTAAATTTCATTGTATGGTCTCCTGCAAAGCTTTGTGGGAGCATGAGCACTGAAACATCCCTGTAGTTTCGACCGGAGGAGGAGTATAGAGTCCGTAATGTCGTGGCACACTTTTAACACTTATGTTTGTCCTACGGTGTCATTTGTGTGAACTTTTTTTGTCCAATTCTGTAGTAAAGTGATCTAAACTGTCAGGGACAGCGCAATTAAACATGGAACCACCGGTATCGTTCCATTATCATGAACCATACCGGTTAATTAACTTTTCATTGCAACCACAACATTTAAACATTCACTGTTGAAAAGAGTGTTTATCGTAACTAATGGCTGTTTACCATTATTTGAGGGAGCGAGCTCGTTACGGTTGCGCGACCGTGTTGAAGAAAGGTTTTACGTAAGGTGCGGCAGGCAGCTGAATGCCTGTTGACAAACTGCTGTGCAGTAGCCTATTACCCCGACGAAGGCAACAGTTGCCATTTGTGACACGTTTCTACACCGGTTTAGCAAGTAATGAGGTTATTACTAATAAAGGCTATAAGCTTAGCCTTTCATTGTCTCATAGCATACATACAATGACTTAGAGTTATTTTGATGAGCCAGTGGTGAGCACTCCAAAAGTAAAGTTAAAAAGCTTTCTAAACTGACCCTGTTAGTAGGCTGTTATTAGTGGTGAGATGCTTGATCTGAATAGAAAATAATAACTTGGTATTGCAATTAGTATAACTGGTGTGGTCTTTCTGGTTGTCAGTCATCACTGAATATGCCCAATATGCTCATTGTTTAAAGACACTATAATAAACCGCCTACAAATCTCGAATGGTGAAAGATGGAGCTTGCCCGGTCATTATTGCAATTATAGATTATATCAAATATCTGAGTTTGAAATATTTCAAATGTTGACAGCTGAGCGCATGAAGAAGTAATACATGCAAGGGATTTCCCACCACACTGAAATGGCACTCTGCTACTGGTTTGCTGTGTCCAATGTTAGCATCATCTGACCTGAGTAATGACCCCTCAGTTGCCTGGCTCTACAACTTGTGTCTCTCATTAGGGCCAGAGAAAAGAAACATTGTCTGTTGCCAGACAGAAGGCCATGCAGTGAGCTGTAAAGAACATGTGACTCTGTCATAGCGCATTGCCAATGCTCTCTGTGTAAAGGCAAAAAATATGCAAAGCTGGACTATGGGGAAATAAGTGTGCCACCATTTTGAGAGGAATGCCTTAACACAAACAGCAGTGCATTTAGTTCTTCTGTCTATTCTCTCTCTTGCCCACTGACATGGTTTAAAGATGTTTGGCTAAGGAGAGAACAATTCAATGTAGAGCAGGCTACCCTTGTTATCAATCATACCCAGTTAATAAGATTTTGGACATCAACATTTTAACTTAAAGTAAACCTTAAAAGATGTAACAGATTTGAGAAGGTGGGAGTGACATTTGCAACTTTTTACAGAAAATGAACCACAACAGATATAGAGACTGAACTGTATCAAACAACTGTTACCCCTGTCATTTCAAATCTAGTTGAGATTGTTGCATTGTTGTGTTCAATGAAAGGTTTCGAAAGAACATTCGATCTGGCCACAAATTATGGCAGGCAGGCAGGCAAAACCTTTTTGACTCTGGGATGGACCCACTTGACATAGGTTGTAGTCCCGCACGATTTCATCTGAGAGATAGCAATAATCGTGGTTATTATACCGGTATGTCAGAATCTGAACAAAATGACTATGGCTTTTTTACTTAAGAAAAACAAATTCCATTTTTAGGGTCCTCTTAAGATTATGTTGAATGAACTCCAAATTCCCCTCCCAAACACAGAATAGAATTTGAATAGCTCCCTTCACTTTGAAGAATAATCAGAGCAAAGTAAATCATTTATATTCTCTACCAATCTGAACAGGCCCTTTCATGAACTATTGAGTCAGTAGGCTACCTATACTAAGGCTACTCATTATCATCATTGTCAAAGTATTTAACCTATAAGACCTTCATCTATCTCCGAGCAATACGGTGTAATTTATTCGGGATCACCAGTAAAAGCCTATTGTTGAAGAAGTGTTAAGACCACCACACACCCTACTACTAATGGTAGCCAGGGTAGTGTACAAAATGTGCGCTGTACGCCTGCGTAGTGAAATCAGGCGGCACGGTGTGACGTAAAACTCAGCGTCTCCGGGAAGTGCTGTGAAATTGTGGCCTAGCATTGATTACTACTGCGCTTTCAAAATTCTGCAGTTCTGGACATTGTTACCTCCTTATTTTCATACAGACTCATTGACATTGTGAGCGTCGGAGAATCACTGAATCGCTTTAGTTTGATGCACTAACGGTAATGTAGCTTCTTGGTTAGCTTGCTAGCATTTGTACTGCTAGCAAGATCAGCATTAATGGCTAATTAGTTAGCTTGCTGAAAAGCTACCTTAGCTACCCAGCTTGGTTTCTCTTTCTGTTCCTAACATTTTTGTGCCTTACCAGATCATTGCACTATACGATTGCTGTACAAAGCAGAGAAGGCACATGTTCATGGTCATTTTCTTTGAATGTACTTTTGTTTAAACAGCTTGTCATCTTACTTACAGCTTACATTAAGACTTGTTGAAAATCTCTTAATGAGCTTGTTTAGTTGCAGTTGAGTGTAATTAGCTTGTCCGAACAACATAACAAGCTAAGGGTACTAGCCTAGCTAGTTAACTGGCCTGCTAGCGAAGTTGTGCGTGGACTATTCCATTTAGAAGTAACCTAGCTCTTCAGCTTGCTTATTGGACGCTAGCCCATTGCACATCTACTAACGTCTGGTGTTCACGTCGCCTCTATTTGATTTGTGCGTTGATTTAACAGTCGCCGTAACTAAATAGAAAAATCACCTAGCACCAAATTACGCATAAATCTTGACAATAGTTTTCCCGCTACCTACACATCTAACGATAGCGTTGCCCACGTATTTAACGCGTGATAAAAATGGAGCCATTTGTGTTATCATTGACAAAAAAGATATGTTAGTCAGGAACAATTTAAGCAAGTAGCTAAGGTAGCAAGGAAGTTATCGTAACTCTACTTTTCAATACGCTGTAGAGACATGAGCCACAGATGTAAACCGGCACGAAATTAGTGGCACATATAACGTATCTAGTAACGATGTAGCTCGCTACGGTACTTCACAACGCAACCTGGAACGTTGCAGTCGTAACGTTATCTAAATATATCAGCTCCATAAAGTAAAACAAATAGATGAATGATCCAGGAATTATGTCCCAAGAGAAGATGGAACTAGACCTCGAAATACCATCGTCCCTTGTCCAAAGCGACGGGCATTTGAGGAGATCAAACAGTGCTCCTATGATAAACGGCCTAAGGTTGGTATGTTTTTTCTGGTGTTCACGTGGTATTATTAGATTATAAATGCTTTACATTTGACCTTTTTCAAAACGGGTATTATAAGCCTATGTAAGGATATCTGGCATATCATGCTGCATTTATTATCTTGTTTGCCGAGTGTGGATATTTTTGATGAATAAAGATCTCAGAAAACTGAGACCATTGTGTGAAACATTTACCTAAACTTACACGCGTCATACTGTTGTGCTTTCTTGTTCAGTGACAGTTCACAGGTGTTCCAGAGAGAGAACCTGCGAAGTAGGAGAAATAGCACCACTGTTGTCAACCGACCTAATGTGGTACTGGCCTATGATGATTCTCTCATTCCTTTAAAGTTTTTTATTTTTCAAGTGTGCTCTGTAGACTAACACTTTGGTGTTCTCTCAACCTGCTTTTGCCTTACAGATTCCTTCCTCACCCATCCGGGTGCCGAGCACCAGACTTTATCAGATTAAACAGGTACACTAGAACGTTTTGGTGTGCCATGACGCATTTAAAAATATAGGTCTGCAGAGTGCACAACCATTTGACATGTTCGTTATGCTTTATACCAACACAGTGTTCTTTTTGATACATGAGCTGGATAATCAGCCATTTGTGCATGGCAGAAGATGACGACCTTTCCGCATGGGGAGAGTGTGTTATTGAAAACCATGCTTAAATCAGTCTGCAGAGTGTAGCACGCAGACAGATATTAGAGTAGACTGTTGGTAGTACCACGCTCCAACACCACATTTTATGCTCACCGACAAAGACAATAAAGATGCCTTGTGTCAAAAAAATTCCTATTTAGCCAGCAACTGGTTCAACATTTTCTCTACTTTTCTCAATAGAATGGCCGTTTGCTTGAATGTTTTAAAGGTCGATGTAAATGTGAGGCAGCACCACAAACCAGACTATTACATGTAGCTGAAACTTTATCTTCTACTTTATGAAAATAATTGCAACAATAATTGTCCCACAGGAAGAAGGAGTTGATGTAATGAACAGAGAGACTGCACATGAACGGTAAGGAAAGGGGTGTTCAGCATGTTCCAGTGTTACTAATGTAGATTACTATTCTCTTGTGTGTTATTATGAAATATCATTTCAGTTTGTGGTATTTATCCATATGGATATATGGAAACATACCTACACTATTCATAGTTATTTTTTGCCACTTCAAAGTCTCATTACATTCCTTTCTTTCGTTCTCTAAAGGGAAGTCCAGGCTGCCATGCAGATGAGCCAGTCTTGGGAGGAGAGTTTGAGTCTGGTAAGCATTTTTGTTATGGTTGGGGAAAATGACTTCACCCCAGTGGGAAGGTATTGTCAAGTCATGTGCGCTACAGCATTGAGTGAGGTTGGCCGCATTGCTGTGCATCATAGAAAATAGCTGTGTTTTGCCATAGTATACTGATCAGTCATGTCTGCGTGCTATAATGGGCTAAATAGTCCATGAATGACCCTTTGCCTTACATGATGGGAATGGGTACATAATTGCATGCTATAGAAACCTGGAGTTAACAGGGCCACCAGTCTTTCAAGAACAGGCTGTGTTGGTAGTATAAAACTCCTACATTTCTTCTGAATGTTGCTAACATATGAAATGCTACGAGGATCCTGTCTGTGTTGATACATTTTGTATATCTGTGTCTGATAACCCCCCCCCTCCCACCTTTATAGAGTGACAACGACTTTGAGAAGTCTTCATCCTCATCTCCAAAGCGGATTGACTTTGTGCCTGTGTCACCTGCTCCATCCCCTACTCGTGGGATCCTGAAGAAGGTTGGTTCAGTCTACACCAAGGATCTTGAAATGGGATCAAAATACCTATCCGTTGTTTGGTGTGACCTGTGTTTTGTCTGTCAACCCCCTCAGTATCTTCCCTTCTGCCCACAGCAATGTTTCTCCCCATCCCTACAAATCCTGGTGAGCAGCAATGGCTTGACCCCCAGCCCCGTCCCAAGTCCAACACGGCGCCTGCAGACTGTGTAAGTTAGACAACAAGACTCTCACACTGTCGTATTGTGAATTGGGTCAGGACTGCGGCCTTGATCTGAGCGTTTAGAGTGGGATGGTAGATTCCTATTCAAGTGTGGATCTCGCTGTTTAGGTCAGATTTTGTCTAAAATGTATAGAGGTAACTTGCTTCAAAAATGGAGAGCGGAAATTTACAAGCACACTGTTCCACTTAGCCTTTAAAACCCGTCCACTCTCCCTCTATCTCACTCACTTTGTATTTGATTTTATGTTGCTAAGTGTTACAGATATGAGCACACATAGCTAACTATTTATCTACTGATTGAGCCTACACACCTAGTTACATAAAGATACTTCAACTGAAGAATTATCTAATGTTAGATAGCCAAGCCCGAAAGAGCTTCTTTTCCAAACACTTTTGTGCAGCATATGAAATGTTGTAAAATTACACATGCGTGACTCACATTGTACATGGACTCGAATAAGGCAGTGACAGGGTCCAAGAAGGTGTAGATCTCCGGTGTAGATTGGGTTAGATTGTGTTGTATGTAAACTGTTTATTTTGAGTAATTTTAACAAGAGCTTGTGTGTTCATAGCCGTAGAAGCCAAAGCCCCATCAACTGCATACGGCCCAGCATCCTTGGTCCACTCAAGCGCAAAGGTGAGTCCGCCTGGTCCTTCATCTCTTTCATGCGTAGGAAACATTAGACTCTAGGCAGTATCAGGCTGTGCAAGGCACAAGGGTAACTGATAAAATGCCTCAGGGAGTGTGTTTACACATTTATGTTGGGTGTTATGTTGTACATGTTATGGCGGACGCCGGTATTTGCCTCTGCATGGATTTATGTTCAGAGTTCACTAACTACTCATTGGATCTCTTTCCAGGGGAGATGGAAACAGAAAGCGCACCCAAGAGGCTCTTCCAGGGGACCACTACCATGTTGTCCACAGAGGTGTCTCATCTGCCAGAACTTGGCTCTTGGTGAGCGTCCCCTACTATTGTGCTGACCACACATTCTGCAATCATTCTCCTGCAAATGGGATTCCCCAAAACCACATCTTACCCTTAAAGCCAGAGACACACCGAACCAAATCAAACATACCAAATTAAAGAAATAATGGTGACGAAAGCCGCCTGTTGCCTCACCTCATGTCGTTTGTGTCTTGGGCAAAAAGTTGTACTTGAACACACCGCAAACAGTACGAGCATCGACCAACTAGCCTGTACGTTCTGCAGCTGTGTGAGTGGATAATACATAGCTCACTTGGTAGAGCATCAATCTATTAACAACAGGGTCCTAGGTTCGATTCCCAGTTCAGGTGAAGTGGTATTCACATGTAAAATGTAAATGGCTTTGGAGGTAGGAACATGCATATCGGGGGAGGGGGTGTATCTGCATGCAGTGGGGGGGGTTTCCCCCCACAAATAACACTCTGTCTCCACATAATGAGATGAAAGAGTAAGAAAGCATGCTATAAGAATCTGGAGTTAACAGGGCCACCAGTCTCTCAAGAACAGGCTGTGTCGGTAGTATAATACTCCTACATTACTCATTGAACTTATTGTTTTTAAGTTTAACAATGTTTTTAAAACTAAAGGACCTCTAAGTGAGTAACTTTGACCTACTTAAATACATATTTTTATTTAGACAGAGAGGATCTGTCATTTGTTCAGTTGATTTTCACCTCTGTCCTATTAATATTTTAACACTTTAACAATTATCCTGATTTTATATTGTGGTTATTACTGAACAGTAAAGTTTTGCTTGCTGACATCCGCATTGAAAAGTTATGTCAAGTCCCATACAACTATGAATTGTTTGTGGAAGAAGAGTCCTTCTGTACACATTGAGAAGAGGGAGTGTTGGGTGTTGCCCAGTGTGTGGATGTGTGTGATGAATGGTGTTATCACTCTCCTGCAGCAGCCTGTCCTCAGACCTGCTGGATGGCAGCCTCAGCAGTGTGGGTTCTTCTTCCGGCTCCCCAGCCAAGATGGAAGGTGTGTCCCCCTCCCCCAGCGGCTCGCCTTTCACCCCCCTGCAGGATCGCTCCCCCAAGTGAGCCAGCCGCATGGACAGGCGGGCAGAGGGGGAGTGCTGCTGGGCAGCAGGAGAGGTTCGTTCGACCACCCCCCCCCCCGCCCCCACCCACCTCCGTTCCCTAAAACATCGTCTCTTCATCGCCCTCTCCGAGCAAGAATGTTGTTGGGAGTTTGTGTTGATTATTCATCCCTCCCAGCCCCTTAGATCCTCATGATGTTGTAAGGGGAGGCTAGCGGTGAGAAACGGTAGTTTATTTTTTGTATGTAAAAAGAACAGAAGCAAATCCAAACAGGAGGAGGGCACGTGTTGGAACACAGCGGCCATGTCCGCATGTGTGAGATTACACATGAACGCTACCCTCGCACCAGCTGCTATAATATATGGATGTAAAATCGGTGCTAAGGCCTAGCCCAGAGTGTTGAGGGTCATCCACCCCTGCATCGGTTCAGTACAGTGAGTCCTGCACGTTGAGAAGAGAGGGTGTGGGAAGGAGGGCGTAGATGGTTTTGATACATAATCTGTCTGCTAAATGAGTCCTCTCTCAGTGGTGTACTATTTTTTTATTTTATTTTTGTCTTGGAAAAAGTGATTGTAAAATCCCCTGTGGCGATTAAAAATCCAGGTCTGTCTTTGGACATGCACAAATCGCCAAAATGAACTGTGTTGCTTAAAGAAAAACAAACAAACAAAAAGATTTAACTTATTTTGTTGTTACTTTTTTTGCTTTTGTTTTGTAAGTAATGTGTAAATATGATGAATATCACCTATTATAATTAGTTTATTATTATCCGCTCTGACTGAGGCAGAGCCCAGTGCTTGGCGAATGGCGAAGCGACAATTGTTCTCTAGTGGAGCTTTTTAGCACCTCAATGTAACTGTAACTGCTTCCAGGAGAGCACAGATGGGCAAGGGCCTGTGCTTTTGTCCACCTAAAGGTTCAAGCGTTGAAGAACGGGCCCTCTCTTGTTATTTAGATGTGGGTGGGGACTGACAGCATCTTTAGGTGTGTGTGTGTGTATGTGTGTGTGTGGGTGTGGGAGGGGAATCCATGTTATGTTCGGATCCATACGGATGTAGTCACACCACCAGTTGCATTGAGCAAACATCCATAAAGAATATCATTGTAAAGCAGTGTTATGTGTGTGTCTATTTTGGGGGGGGGGGGGGGGGGTGTACCACTTATTTCAGGATGACAACACTACAGAGGGCTTATGTGTCAAAGTAGGTGTGACATTCAACACTGCAGTACAGCCAGACTTTCAAGCTCAACAAGCAGTCAGAGAGAACAAATCAGGTGATGACTGTATTAAGTGCTCACCATCTTCTCTCTCTCCTGGGAGACCCATTCGCTGTGTTCACACTAGACGGTGAGGGGGCAGTTTTAAACTCAATTGTTATTTGATTGTTTAAAAGCAGAAAAGGAGTGTGCTGAAGGCCATTCCGTGATTTTTTTTTAAATGGCAGGCCACTCTGCACAACACAAGGAGACTCTAAGAGTCTGTATGCTACTGCTGTCATGAAAAGCACAGCTTTAATATTTGGTGTCGGTGCATTGAAAAGCCATTAACATGTTCAGATCAGCCATCAGGTTCTGCTGAACAAGTAAGCTGTTGAGGCTGTCCAAGGCGTCCCTGTGCTAACAGAGCTGTGGGGCTGCTTCTCTGGGGATAAATGGGGTCATCTACTGATTCATGAACTGTGTGCCATTCAAGAGGTCTGTATATAACGTTATACATATAGAGAGATATATATGAGTTGTACAGCTGTAATTGTGAAAGTTGACTGGTTATTCATTTGGGCTGTAGTTATTTTAGTTATTGCATAGTTTTAAAAAAAAAGATGGTTTTATAAATCAATCTTATTGGACATTTTTCTTTTCAGACATGTTGAAGCATGGTATGATGTATTATAAAGTCTTGTTTTATGTGCAAGCAAGGAGGTGATTGTAAAATCTTATTTTATTGAAGTGAATTTAATTGAGTGCATTTGTTTGTAACATGGTAAGCAAACAAGAGCAGTTACATTTCAGTTTAATGGTGAACAAAAAGGACAAGCAAAGACAAGAAGGAGACTGCAGTTCACTAGCCTTGTTGTCTCAGTAGTTGACTGATTTTCTTGTTTCCAGTATATATTTTTTTTCTCCCTTTTTTTTGTCCTGTGGACTCGTTCATTCATTATTTAATTTTCAAACATTGAAACTGTCCTCATGCACCGAGCATAACAGACAGTGACTTTAAATGTGTGTGTGTGTGTGTGTGTGGCGGTGTGTATAAATGTGGTTTGTCTGGTGTCAAGTTGCAGAGTGGACGGGGAGTGGTGATTGGATTTCACACTCGCTGTCCTCTCATGTCCCCAAAATACAAACAACGTTCATCCAGAGCCTCCAACATATTAGTGATGCTCACATGGCAAAATAAATGATCTGTCAACTACTTTCAGCATGTTAATTGTTGTTATTTCTTCAACATTGTCACGTTAAGTTAAAGTACCTAGTTGTACGAAGAGGTCCATTGAAGCACCTCACTTTACTGTCAAATAAAGCATTCATTAATCTTGTAGATTTAGGAAAGTCAGGATTGGAAAGGTGTCATTCTTTTCAGTGTCAACAAATTGAAGCTTACTTATTTGGACTTAAAGTAATGTGATCACTGAACTGCACCTGTTATCCATGTACGTTCGATTCCTTCAGAGAAAATCAAGTTCTCCCAGTCTTTTTGTTTGTAAAGGCCAGTGTCTTGTCTTTCTGTAATTTAGGGTTCATGGATTTGTAAGTCATGGATTTTTTTCTTTCTTTTTTTGTAAGATAGGAAACCCAGTTTCTTGGTCAGATTATGATTTACACTGTCCTTGGAAACCATTTCTCCAAGATGTTTGAGGCTTTTATCTGAATTGGCTGATCATGTTGTTGGCCCTGGCAGATAGACGTCCAGCTCTGGGCTCGTCGTTGAGGGAATCCTCTTATTTCTGACACCACCATTTCTGCCCAGGGATCTGGCTACCTTCTGACACGTTTTTCCAGCCTTTTGAAGGGCAAGAGCTTTTAATAACTGACCTACGCTTTGGTCAAGCAGAGTATAGATCAGTTTACAGACTAGGGCCAGAAAGGAGATATGAATACACAACCATACTGACCAATGGGGGAAAACATAGTTTCGAGAAATGGTGTACTTGGACCTCCACTTAAAAAGTTGACTGTTTTATGAAAACAGGCATTCCTCATCTTCCTAATTGCTTTGCGGCTAAATCCCTAATTATACCTGAAATACCTTTGGTGAAAGTAACATACCAGTTTAAAATTATTGACCCATACAAAGTGAATAAAATCAATATCTTTTAGACAGGTCTACTTTATTGTTACAGAAGAACTATTTGGTTTCCTTAGATGCTAAGTGATTGTGAGTAAAGAATGCTTAGCGTGACCTGTGAAAATGAGACCAACCCCAGGCTTTTGGACCTGTGATTGACTACTAGTGCATTTAGCCTGGCACAGCTGTGAAATATTATACAACACCTATTAAACTACACAGACACACAAGAATATGGAGTAAAACAAACATGTTTAATTTAATGTTTCCCATCCCGTCGCCCGCCTGCTCATAATTTCACAAGGCCCAACGCTCGACCCTGGATCAGGCCTCTCCTCCAGGCTCAGTGAGTGGTTGTGTCTGGACATGGAGAGTAGTGCCCTCCCACGCCCTCAGCGCTTATGGTTTGTACGGTATGAGTTTATGTTTGTCATTTATGTTTTGAAGGTGTTAAAATGGTGGAGGGGGGTCCCTTAGTGTCCCCTGCACCACATTTTCACCACATGTTCTGCATTTCTGCGTGTGTGTGTGTGTGTGAGTAAGCGTGTGTGAGCTGAGCACACACACACTTTTCTCCATTCTGTTCTTCTTAACCCCTCTCTTGATTGAGGGTAACTGTTTCGCATTGCTTTATGTCCGCAGGATGACCATTGTAAGAAGACCTGCAAAATACAGTAATGACAAAAGAACACAGCTTAGGCATCTCTTAGTTTTATACCCAATATGCAGTGAGGACATCCACCATCGCTACATCTTATCCGCACATCATGTAAGGAAAATAATTAATATTCTTTAAATATTTTACATACTTAAAATACCTAGATTTTGGATTGTGTATACTGTTACTCAAGCAATCCAAATAACCTGAAGTGTCAACATTTCAGTGATGTAGTCACCATCTCACTGATCCGTTTAACCTCCTCAGCCGCTCCATGACGGAGTGGTGATGTGTGTCTATTGTGTTCTATTTACTGCATTGCCATTTGGACAATGAAAGTCACAAATGAAATAAAATCAGCCCATGGACAATCTGTCCTGAGGCATACAGGCTGGCCTTTGATCAGGACAGTGTTCTGATCATTCTAGTATGCTTGGGATAATAGTGTGTATGATAAATAACCTGTACTCTTACTGCTGTGTGTTTCTAGTCTATGTGCCCTACTGCCATATTATTATACAGTGCTGCAAAACAAGCTCATCTTCTATATAGCGACACATAATCAGAGCTCAGTTCCAGCAGTGTGAACCCACTTGTACATCGTTTATCAATGACAACTAAACAGCTTCCTGTAGATTAGATTGTGTAGAGTTTTACTTTGGGACCTGGGATCATAGTATTTAAAAATCACCTTGAGGCTAAAACTGACAATGAGAGTGGATATGTGTGTTCCATACCTAGAACATAGGCAGCTACGAGTTTCTTGTTAACACTTAAGTGGAGGTAGAGAGGCACTGTGGATTCCTGCTCGCCCAGGGTGGGCAGCATGAGGGCGGCCATACACACCATCCCGAGCAGCACCGTCAGGAGGCTAGGTCCGCCCGACACCGGACGGCTTTCTGTCCAACACACACACACACACACACAGAGAGAGACACAGATACCTCAATCAGGTTGAGAATTTTGAAATATTTTTAAAGAAACAAACAAACCTATGCCAGTACGCACTTAGGTCTGGTACTTTACCACGTGTGACTAGATACCAAATAGTATGACTACACTATGTATGACTAGATGCCAAACAGGGAACTCATCTCACCTCAACTAATGCTTGGAACTCTCTACAATGATATAACTGACAACCTCCGCATGTGACTATCCTCAAGATGAGCAGACAGATAACCAATTACTTGTATTGGGGACAATTAAGGAGGTCTTGCTTGTTAAATGAGCCAACTGGGTACATTTGAACAGAGCCCCGGGTTTATCATCCATACTCTTTATGAGAGGCCGGTGGAGATCCACTAACATGTTGTTGAACCTTTGGTTTCATTTGACTTCAAAAAGTTGGCACCCATTTGCAGTAAAGTGTTCTTTCCCATCATTACAACTTTAGTTTCCAGACACTGGCCAGGAATATTAAGAGATGAACATTTTCTGTATAGAGAAAACTGAATCTGTTCAGTAATTTAATGTTAAACAATGCTACATGATTGTAGGGTTGTTTGTGTCTCTGATGACAAGAAAATGTTTTGCTTACCAATGAGAGCGGCCATTTTAATATTTACTGCTTTACTTTGCTATCTGGTGTCATCTAGTGGTGGCATAATAGTACTACAGCACGTACATCAGTTTTTTTTTCTTCCGTTCTACCTGGCTCTCATTCTGCTCTAGTTGCAGTGCTTCTCTGCACCTGCAGGTTAGTTAGTCTTGAAAATCACCCAGCCACTGGTGTACCTGTCTGGAATGCAGTCTGCTCAAAGAAAACGCTATCAGCCAGCTGCTCCTTCATGCGGCGCTCCTCCTCCTGGGGCCGAGGGTTAAGGGGCTCCTGAGCCGAGGAGGGCAGCAGCGTGGCCATCACTTCCTTCTTGCCAAGCGCTTTCCTCTGACTCTGCTCCGACACCTGCAGCCGGAACTTGTCAATGACCCCATAGTGACAGGCACGCACATCTCTGTGTCGGATCACGCTGAACAGAGATAGGGGTCAGGGGCAGGGAGGTGGTATTGTTAATTATGACCCATGCAGCACGTAGTGGAAATACATACATTAGAAAAGACAACACTTACATGTCAACACAGCACTGTGGTTTGACCGCCCCTGTGGCATCCACCACCGCATACTTGTTTGGCGCTGTGCACAGTACTGGCAAAACAACATACCATGGTTAAACAATATACTGTGCTACTGTATATGTAACATAGGATATATGTCTATATAGTCATTCTGCACTTACTCCATATCAACTTATTTTGGTTAAATTGACTAAGCTTGTATGCCACGTTCAGGATTCTGGATCCAACTCACCTTTGAATTTAAGGGCAAATTCGTAAGGGTTGTAGAGGGTGAGCACCTGCTTGTGGGAGGCTTGGTCATCGGCATAGAAGAACAGCTCGGTGGGAAATACAAACACGGGAAGGCTTCCTTCCACGAGGTCAGGCTGCCGGCTCTGCTGCTGCATTGACTCGGAGCTGAGCTCACTCTCCTTCCTCCCGGTGTCCTGCTTGCTCTGGGAGTCCCCACCTGTGCGGTTGTCTGTTTCTAAGCTCTGAAGGTGAAGAAACCCCCCTTCAGATGCAGCTAGCTTTTCCCTTTCAGCTCCTTAAAACCATGTCTCGCACCCTGGGAGACAAAACAAGGGACATAACTCAGAATAACAGAAACACTCTCAATAATAATAATAGGCTAATACAACAGAGTGCCAAATCTGCCATTAAAGTTTGCAGATGCTTTAATGTTTAAAAGAGTAGCACTAATAGTGATGATAGTCGTGACGGTTTCTACTTAGAATAAGAAAATACACCGAGTAAACAGGTAACACTTCTGCTTCAGTTCGGAGCCCGGACGACATAACTGTTAACCATCATAATAAAATTGTTCAGGAACTATATTTAATGCAGTAAGTTATAAATTGTCAAAACTAACACTACAACATACACAACCGATGACGTCGTTGACTTTATGGTCTTCTAAGCAAAACAACTTATTGAGGGCTCCACGTGGCTAATCACGTGAGGGTGTTTACTGTCTGTAAAGTCTGTAAGGCAATCAAATGCATCTGGCTTAATGTTTTTCAAGACAAGCAATGGACTACCAATGTGTCGCTTCGAATGGAACATTTCGTTTTTCGTCTAATTAATATTGAATAGACTCAACCTACTTGAACTACTAATTTTAAACAGTACTCGTCCGATTCCATACCTTGGCATGGACAATATTAGTAGATCTGTGTATCCATAACCCCTTTGCCCTCTTTTTGATTGCCTAAAGACACAATTATGTTACTGTAGAATGGGTGTTTTCTTTTGGGTAAAACTGCCCTTCTCGTCAAGATCTCGTGAAACATAACACGTCAAATGATGATGCGTACACACATCATATAAACTAGTCACGTTTAAACAGACGAAAATAGGTAGAGAAAAGACAACATATTACAGATATGTGATCATCTTTAGCTATTAGCCATTATAACAGCTGTAACGTAAGAATAGCTCCATGTGGCTAACGTTAGCCTCATAAAAAGACGTTTCAGATGTTGAGAAGAACCGCCAGTCATCGCAAAATTAGTAAACTTCTACATCGACATAATCAAACAGCATTACTGTAGTACAGTATGTACCAATACCAATACGTATGTTCTTTAATTTGGCACTGCTAGTAGGTGCACATAAGTGTAATCCCTAGAAAACGTAATAGCTACCCAACTAGCTATGTGAAATTCACAGCCATGTAGAAAAAGACAGGATAGAAAAACACATTATAAAACAGTACATAAACGTGGCATCAATACCTTTATGATATACTGTACTTGTTTTTGATCTAACCAACATGATGGAACTGCCATTAACAAAACAATGACCAATGCTTGCTAACATAGCAAGCTAGCTAATATTGGGTGTGTAGCAAGAATAGAAATAAACATTGCTGGCTAGCTGAAAGCTGTCATGCTAACGAAGGGATAGGCTCTAAAACGTCAGTTAACAATTGTATGCTCAAAATATCATGACATTAACAGGTCACATAAGGATCGGAATTATGACGAATCAGCTTCTTAAACAATATTTACCTTAATCGTGTCTGTACGTTGTACAAAGCAGTCCGATATTGGGCAAATCCCACCCCGTTTTTGTTTTCTTTGTCAATATGCTGCAGATTGCTCAGTGAATGCTGGGATAGTGGAGGGCTCAGGAATTCCGCCAGAGCAGTTCAATGACGTAATCAACGTTCATACATTGATGTACACACTGTACTTTACTATCTTAATCATAGATAAGACAGACATTTAAGAAATACAGCTTGTGGCTTTGAGGGAAATATGGTTGCGGTATATACATATTTGCGAGGATTTACCCATACACGTTGCGGAAGGTGCTCTCCTCACTAGGCATAGCTAACTTGGCTACAATTAGTCAGAATTTGTGTATTGTCAAGTAAACAGCTCTATGGTCTCCATGTGACAGAATCTGCCAAGCTTCCAGCTTATCACACCTATCTATCTACCTACATATCTGTTTTATCTTAACGATTTTTAAGCTAAGCCATAAAAGGGCCAGATGCACAACCATAATTTCTGTTGTCAACGTGACAATGCACTCTGCAGTGACGTACAGTTAGACATCTATCCTAACCCAGTCATGAAAAGTTTCAGATCTATTATATTAAAAATAGAAAAAAACACAGAATTCAGTGTATGACTTGTTTAATAGACAAAATGAGTGAAGCCGTATAGGGTAATGGGTTTGTAGGACAGCCTCAATACTTAGTAGTCTTCACTCGATGTGCTTCATGTTCATCATTGAAGGCCATTGTCACTCCATGTGGTCCTCTCAGTAAGCTTGCTTGCTACTGCACACAGGTTGCTCATTGGGGGAGGGGTTACATTGTGACTAATATTTTAATTACAACAATTGAATGTCGTTTTAGCAGCCTTTATGTTCCTATCAGAAGTAAGATCCATTCACATGCACACCGCGTGGAAACCCTGGTGTCCTGTTAAATATTGGTTTCGTTCTCATATGTGGGTATCAACCGCGAACGGGCCACGCCATCTCTCACTGTTACTTTCTATGGCTGATCGGAATGTATTTTCCGTTGCATAGATAATTCAAGGACCACTGACGCTTGAATAGAAATCGAAAAGCGTGATAGGGAACCATCATATGATCCCGCAATGCTTTGCTGTTTCGAGGACGTGCAGGCACGCATTCAGGCAGTTGAATTAACATGGCGCTTCAATGTGCTTTCGCTGAAGAGATAAACAAGAGAGACGGGGAAGGTTGAAGGGAAGGCTCAATTATTATAAAAATCGTACTGTGAACTAAGCACTCCCCACCCCCACCAAGACAGACGGGAACATGGGAGGAGGGGTGTCCTTTATGATCACACACTGGTTCCACAGTGAAATACATCCAAACGATGTTCTTCATTTCGACATACAAAGTTCATGAACATGTAGATAGGTCAACAATGTGTATTTAGAACATCATCTGACATTTATAATCACATTTACTTATGTCCAGAACACACACAGGGACAGACCTTCCTCTCCGTGGATCTCCGATTCGCCAAGAACGGAGAAATGAACACTAGGCGGATGAGAAGCACTTCCCGACCTCATTGCATATTTATGCACGGCAGGGAGTGGCCACTGTGACCAGGTTTAGCCAATACGATAGTAGCGGCGGAGCGAAGGCGTTTCGATCTGTTCGGAAGAGAAGTTCTCTAACAGCGCGAGCCTCAGCAGTGCTCAGTAAAGACAGATAGAGAGTCAGGCGGCTGCAAGGGGTGGCAGTACGACCCTCTTTTGGGGGGGTCTGATTATAACAAAAATATATACACACATATATGCATGCCCGGGCCGCTAGCTAGATCATATGACGATAATTGGTCTTTTTAGTAAGCATATAGCTTAATATCTATACATTTAAAATGCCTATTTTACTTTTCCTGATAGACACGTCCGCCTCTATGAATCAGCGCACTTATTTGGGTACGACGTATCTGGACATTGCTAAAGGCGCGGTTGAGATCTTTATGAAGGTAAAGAATAATTTTACCCCGACTTTTTCAGCTTACTGTTGTACCTTGTTGAAGTTGAGGGTCCATATTATGGAATGAGTCGAAATTAATGTGTATTGTTTCGTTTTCTTTAACAGCTGCGTGCCCGAGACCCGGCTAGTAGAGGCGACAGGTACATGCTAGTTACATTTGATGATCCACCATACGGAGTTAAGGTAAATAAATACTGTTGAATTGTGTTTTAATGTGGTTAAAGCGGAGATATTTGACTGACAATGAGGCTCTACTGTCCCTCTGGTTCGTAGCTGCGGGTTTGGGCGGCCTCCCGGTGGCGAAAACGGCTAATTTTTGTTAAAATACCCGCAGACCCGGAGCAGCGCAACCTCTGAACATGGCGGACATTTTGCTTTTGTGTTGGGAAAGCTCTCAGGCGCTGAGATGGAGGCGGAGAGATTTATTATCCGCTGTGACGTCTTGAGTGACGCTATGATGGGCTAACTCTGCCTGGATTGGACAAGTGCCCCGCACTCTTTTTCATACCCTCCTTTAGCATCCGCTCCGTGGCTGACCTCTGTGCATTCCCATTGGCCAGTATGGATAGGGCAAATCAAACGTGTTTGATTTGTCAAAGGCCATTACTGAATTTTGCTTAAGCAGTTAGTTTTACTTCGCCCTGTGCGAACTCAAACTGCTGTCTTTTTTTATGAATAAGTACCCTGATTAAATGTGAACTTCAACACCACCACAATCAGAGTACATGCACTTCTCCCTCCCATTGCCCCTTCCTTTCCAAGTTCTCATCCTTACATATCAATACTTACATTCTCTTTTGGATTAACCAGGAATGAGGGAACTATTACTAATACAATTACCATGTTAGTAATAGAAAAGAATAAGGGAACTAGAGCACATGGCAATGACTGGATTTATACAGCCATTAGTACTAGGTGACTGATGACATTAAAGACTCAGGAGAGTAGGTGGGTAAAGGGCAAAGTGGGCATGGGTCTTCCATATTAGAAGAGGAGAAATGCTCAGGCAGTGTGTTGAATGAAATGCTTAGGTACCACACACAATTTAGCCAGCTCTGCCTACTTTCCCCTGTGGCAATCACATTTCACCATAGAGCGGTCAGCGAGGTCCCAGCTTGATCTTGTGAGTGCAGTCCTAATCTTTATGACTGGTGTTTCAATTGAACTTACTGGGACATTCTAGGTGTCAGGTGTCAGACGGCAGCGCTGCTGGGGAGGACACTCAACAGTGTCAACAGAAGTAACTGACTTATTGCTGATATATCAAACTGTGTGCTGATTTGACCAAACTGAATTTAGATTAAACAGAAATCAGTTTGAAAAGCATAGTACATTTGTTATTTGAAAACCAATAGCGGTGAAAGGCCTTTGTGGAAAACACAGTGTGTGTGTGTGTGTGTGTCCATAAATATTCTAAAATAATCAAACACGCTGCCTATATACTGCAGTCTACAACCAGACTGTATTTTCAAAACACCTTGACAACCAACACCCATTATCCAAATGAACCAAAACCACAGTATTTAAAATGTATATGATGTCCCGGAAGACTTATTATTAGATGTATGCATACATACTTTTTACATGAACATGGGTATGCGTGAAGGCTATACAAGGCCACAAGGCAAGGCTTATACACCATGTGGGCTCTGTGGAAGTGAGGTGTTTCTGTGGCACGGGTATTAGCATGCCGTCAATGTGTAATATGTTTGTGTGCGTCTTGCATGCAGCTGCATATGCAATTGTACGCTGTCTTTGTGGTGTGACATTGACACTGACAGTGTCAGTGGCTTACTCCCAGGCAGTTCATTAGCCCTGTCTTCCTGGCAGGGGTCCAGACAATCTCTTGAGGGCTTTTTCTACCCCGCCTGCCCAATGCCTGTTTCACCTCCCCCCAAAATCATCTTATCTCAGACAGACAGGACATAACAAAGAACCTTTCCGCAGTTGTGGCCAGACCCTAATCATTTTTCCACCCGCTCTGTTGAGACAGGCAGTAGGGTGACAACACTTCATACTTGGCATGTTACGTGTCGGTCCTGTTCACTTAAGCAATTGGGAAGATTGATTCCCAGAACGAAGACTGATTGGCTTGAACATTTGTTTTCCACCCAAGCATAGCTTGTTCTTTTGCCCTACTTTGCATTTCCCCCCTCAGCCCCTAGTCAAGCATGAATGATAAGGCACAAGGTACTGTTTTCTCTAAAGTAATGTGTGTAGTGTATGTCGCACATGTTCAGAGCAGGGCAAAATCAGGGTGATAGGGATTCTGGTGTCTGTGTGAGAGTGGCTTGTTCACGCTTGTCAATTATTCATGAGCTTTTCAGCAGCTAATCAGAGAAGAGTTCCACCGAGCCTCCAGTACTGACAATGGCCTCTTTTCCTGTCTGTGTGCCTCACTTGTTGTCTCATTTCTGGACAAGTAGAACATTATTCCTAGCTCTGTAGTTGATGGGGTGTTTTTTACCCCCTTCCTGGCATGACGACATGCAGTTTGGCAGTTGAGGCCTGTTTGCAGAAGCAGTTCATCCACTTATGAATCGAGCAACACCCTTAAAGGCCAGAGAGCCCTCCTCTTTGGTAGCATTGCTGAGGCGGCGTGTCGCTGGCGTTGTGCTAAGACGCTAATGAGAAAAACACTCAGTCGGTCACACCTCAAGAGAGGAGCTGGTTTCGAGGACATTTGCAGAGGCAGCTCGAGGAGTGATTGTTTGTATTCCTTTGTCTCTGAAGCAAGAAGGTCACCCCTAAGCCTCTAAAATAGCTAAATTCTTCCAGAGAATAACTGAGTGCTGGCCAGTGAACCAACGTGCCTTTTTTGGAAAACGGTCTGTTTAATGTGATAGAGGGTAGGTTTGTAGACAATGTTGTGTTGCTATCATAGCTCCATGTTTACACTTCAGATAAGCTCTGCTCTTATCTCCTGCTTGGATCTTGTTTGTGTTACTGTTAGCAGTTTTGACAGGGAAACTCTGTAAAGTTAGTGGGACCAAATCCAGCTTTTGGAGCCTGCCTTCCACTTTCTGCTCAGCTGTATGGCCATAGGCGCTCCCTGTGTCTTGTGAGAGTTAGCTTGAAAAAAACACTCCCTTGTGAACGCCACTCAATGTCTTCTCCTCAGCGGTCACCATCCATGCGTAGAAAAGCCCAGGGAATGCTGGGAACCGCTGTATCATTCTGGGTCAGCGAGGTTCCTCCTGAGAGAGCTAGACAGAGTCCAGATGTGGAGGGGTTGGGGTTGGGATGCGTTTGCAACCCTGGCCGTGTGATATGGGATCAGGGCCTCGGCTGGCTGGCTGAGCAGCCCTCATTTCAATGAAGTGACAGCTCACCTCTCCACTTGGCCTTTATTGCACACACATGATGGAAATGCCACCCTGCACAGGGTTGACATGGTCTCTCTTCTTTCTTTTTTCTCTTTTTCACTCACTTTCTCTGTTGTGCTGATGTTTTGGCGTCTTCCTTTTTTTCTTTTTCTTTGTCTTCGCCCCCTATCTACCCATCTCTTCGCCCCCTATCTACCCATCTCTTCGCCCCCATCTACCCATCTCTGTGTCTTTCCTTTTCCTGTGCTTGCAAGCGCCCTCGTCTCGCGGTTTGCAGAACAGCACTCAGGCACGGTGACAGCCGGGCCTCCCACTCCACACAGAGGCTTCACAGGGGAACAAGTCCTTATCTGTCCATTAATACAGAGTGGCTGATGTGTGCAGCAGCAGGCTGAGCTGGAGGAGCCACGGCCATGTTTGGGACTGCAGGCAGGCAGGCACTGGCGCTCCCCGAAAATCAGTCCCATTCATATATCCCTGCTCCTGCTTCAGTACTCATCCCTTTAATCAGGCACTTAATACACAACATGCTGCACCCCACTCCCAGCAAGTGCTACGGGGAAATACGGCGTTAATGGTAGAGTGGCTGTATGCCGGGCTGATTGAATTTCTTCATCTGTCGCTCTCCACACCCTCCCGCTCTCTCTTTACCTTTCTGTGTCACTTTCCCTCTGCCTCCTTCTGCCTCTTCCTCCCTTTGTGCGCTGGAAGCCAGACAGCGCTGTGATAATAGAGGCTCTGATCGTTGTCGCACTCCCACAGATGCGATGAATTGTTAATGCTGAGGGAGAAGGACAGCGGAGGAATGGGTGGGGAAAAATAGAATTACTCCCTGGTTTGAATTATTGAGTGTGAGCTAAGAGTCACACTCAAACACTCAGAGACGCGCGCACACACGCACACACACACACACACACACACACACGCGCTCATATACGCTGCCCTGGTGCTGTGGGTTATGCTCCCGCGGTTTAGGGTGCGAAATGCGTATCGCCTCGGGCTCCTTCCCTGGCCGCCAGAACGTGTGTGTCAGCTGTGTGTGTGTGTGCTTGCCGTGTCATCTCGTCCTATATACCAGATCTGTGGGAGGATCTAGCTAGTTAATTAGCCAGTGTGCTACTTTGAAAGAAATGTGCTGTCCGTGCATGCTAGTGTAATGACATGTTCTCAAAGTATTTTAATATGGAAGGGTGAGAAAGGGTGCAGATTTTGGCCAAATTCTTTTGAGTGTAAAGGGGGGGATAGATTCTCCGTCTTACAGGCACTCACACACATGCACACATGGGACTGGGCGGCACTGGGATAAGGACACACACAGGAGATTCTTTAAGGAGCTAATATAGGTCAGATCTGCTATACTGCAGCAGCAAAATGTCATCTCCAGAGAACTTGAAAGCAAACCAAATATCGCAGGAATTTCATCTCTGAACTCCAAGCTACCTAGATACACAAACACTCATTCACACACAAACAGATTATCCTATTTGTTTTCGAACCAGACCAGATCCTCCTCTATTTATCTATCTCTCTGTGTCTGTCTGTCCCTCTCTCCCCTCCCTCCCTCTCTCGTTACTTAGGCATGGTAGTGCTTACGATGAGAGGAGTAAGCAGGTCATCCTGCAGGTCATCCGTAGATTAAGCATAATGCCGTACCTCTCAGGTACTTGACCACGCTTGAAGAAAAAGTGAGGGCAACAACACTGAACGGACTGGGATTATTTATTTATATATTTATTTTGACACGTCCATATTGCAGCTGTCAGAACTACAGGTGATTGTATGCCAGATAAGCCATGGGTTTAAAATACACAGTCCCTGTTTAATGAGTCATGCTACTCTAATGCTACACTGTCTGTTTCTTCCTGTACCTGTGTGTGTATTTGGGCAATATACTGTGGATGTAATGTACTACAATGTCATTATAATGCTCTGTATTAATACATCTGAATGTTGGTTTGTATGATCATTTAACCCCCACTGTGTCTGCGTGCGTGTTCCAGGCGGGATGGAGAGAGAACCACGCCACGTTCATGAGCGAGCTGAAGAACCTGCAGGCGTCGGGGCTCACCACCATGGGTCCGGCCCTCCGCTCGGCCTTCGACCTGCTCAACCTCAACAGGCTGGCGTCTGGCATCGACAACTATGGCCAGGTACATCAACGTGGTCAAATGGCTCACTGCAGACCTTTACCAGCTCTACACTTATCAATTAACATACTACATACATGTATACACAATACTATAAACAATACTATATTTTTAGCCATAAGCAGACATTATTTTGTGTAAATAATATAAACGAACCTAGACGTTTCAGCTTCAAGTCCTGTAGCTCTTTACAATTAGAAGTAAACAAGTAATTCTAGTAAAAAAGCAGCATCATGGGGAGTAAACATCACTAATTAAAATCCTTTCAGCTTCTAAAGTCATTAGTTTTAAAGTTTTAAAATGAGACTTCTGACTGCACCACAAAATAAAAACCTAATATGACCAGGTCCCTTCTGGGCAGGGAATATGAGCTTCTTGTCCATTACCTCCACAATTTCTCACTCTCTCTCTCCCCCCTGTCAGTGTGCATCCTTTATCATCCATTGTTCCCTCGCACTCCCAGTCTGAAAGCATGATGGATTAGATAGGGGGAGGGGGGTTGGGGGTTGGGGGTCAGTCTCGCGTAGTATAGCGCAGAGGACGTATGTAAATCCACTTACTGTCTCCTGGCAGAGAGAGAGAGAGGGAGAGAGAGCGGGAGCGGGAGAGAGCAGGCTTGCCCTGACCCCTACAGCACACACTGGGAGCCTGGATCAGTCCCTCTCTGAGCTGTTCCCTGTCACAGAACTACCAGTAGGGAGCTTTGAGATACATGAAAGACAGTCTCAGAACTCCAGTGATGTTTGACATCATGGAATATCTCAGCTGAAGGTTCTTTTAAACTATCAAGTAGAAGCAGAAGCCCTGCAGCATAGAAGGCTGAGCAGAGCACTCTTGGAACAAAATGAAGGAGTGGGGGTAACAAACACATGCTGACACACAGAGAGTTCTATTCTGTGTAGAATTTAGCCTTGGCTCACACTGCCTGTTCCAGTGTTACACAATCTTCAGGCCCTTCTGGTCTGGTCAGAGAATGGTGGTCGGAAAGCAGACCCTCTCCGGAGGGTAGCTGGAAGCAGGAGTGGGAACGCATGGTGTGTTCAGTGTGCTCAGTTGACGGAAAGTCTTTCCTTTCTTTTCTCTTTTCTTTTTTCTTTCCTCTTTTTCTCTTTTTCTCTCAGGGCCGGAATCCCTTCTTCCTGGAGCCAGCGGTGATCATCACAATCACAGATGGGAACAAGCTGACGCACAGCTCAGGTGTATCTGAAGAGGTGAGAGGTCACGGCGCTCGACCCTTTCTTTCCGTCGGCCTTCAAACTAAATCTATTTTGTTCAGACAATAACGCGCACAAATGACACTTTGAGCTATGTCCTTTGAGCTGAACCAGAAATGTTTAATATTCTTATCGTAACAGGGTTTAATAGCGGCATGCATGTGTTATTGGCGACGTTCGCGTTGTCATGTTAATCTATTAATAAACTTAGCATATCGATTGTTAAACAGACTGGCCGATTGTTTAACAAACTGGCCGATAACCGATGCAGCTACGCTAGTTTTCTTAAAGTTATGACTGGCACCAACGTGTTTTTATCAGTGGCTGACGTCCATGTAGTTGTATTATGTAATGTACTGTATTTTGGGGTGATGAGGTCCTTGTAGAGGCCAAAGATGGACTGTGAATTGCTGAACATATGTCTTGTTTTTCCTGTGGGAAAGTGCACTTACCTATCTGGCCTCCCTCTTCCCCCAGCTGCACCTCCCTCTGAACTCTCCGCTGCCGGGCAGTGAGCTGACCAAGGAGCCGTTCCGCTGGGACCAGCGCCTCTTCGCTCTGGTGCTGCGTCTGCCCGGCGCGGCCATGCCCGAGAACGAGCAGCTGGGCAGCGTTCCCACCGACGAATCCGCCATCACTCAGATGTGTGAAGTTACTGGAGGTACCACGGCACCTGAGCTCTTTGCTTCTCTGCTTCAGATAGATCTACACACACACACACACACACACACACACACACACACACACATGCCCTCACACACACTCATTCAGGTTATCACACACATGTTAACTACACTTATATCACCAAAATATGTGTGTACACATGCACACTTGCACACAGACACAAACTTACCCATCATGCACAAAGTCACCTTTATACACACACTTAGTCACACACATTGACATGTGTGCACACACACACACACTCTTGCTGTTAATAATGCTCACACACACAGACCTTTTTCACATACTCAAAACGGAGCATACCTGTGAATATTTAACACAACACACCCACACAGAAACATACACATGCACTTGAATACACAGGCACCCCCACACACACACACACACACACACATACTTGCTCCAGTGCCGTTTAAACCCTACTGCATGCTTGCCAAAGCTGTTTCCAGTGTGTTAAGTAATGCAGAGCAGAGATGCTTCCATGAGGGAAGGTCAGAGGAATGAGTCGGCGTGCAGAGCGGAGATAAACACCTCATGCAGCAGCAATGGGCATGTTTGACACACACACACACGAGCCCCATGTGCTCATGACTATGAGAGGTGGCTATTGAAGTGACTGCACGTGGACCTTTTCTTTCGTCCCTGGTTTTTCATTCTTCTTTTTCCTCTACCCCCCCCCCCCCCCTCTATCTTTCTACTGCTCTCTCCTTCTCCTTCTCTTTCTCAGGCCGTTCGTACTGTGTCCGCACTCAGAGAATGCTCAACCAGTGTCTGGAGTCGCTGGTCCAGAAGGTTCTGAGCGGTGTGGTGATTAATTTTGAGAAGACGGGGCCGGACCCCCCTGCGTTAGGAGAAGGTAGGCAAAGTTGTCAGCAGTCAGAGGCCTTGACAGTGATGTATCTCACAGAGCACCTTGAACTCTCAGAGCTGGCTGGGTAGCTTGTAAGAATATATGTGTTCGTTTATGCAGAGGAAGGGAATGTCCACTTAGCATTTGGGTTTTGGGGTGGAGTTGCAGAGAGGCTTTTAGATATTTATGGCCTCTTTCTTTCTCTCTCTTTCTCTCTCTCTCTCTCTCTCTCTGTGTCTCTCTCTCTGTCTCTCTCTCCCTGCAGATGGGCTGGTTGATCCGAGTCGGTCCGTGTCGTCCTTCAGTCCGCAGCCCTGGCACAGCTGCCACAAGCTCATCTATGTGCGTCCCAACCCCAAGACGGGGGTGCCCGTGGGCCACTGGCCCATCCCCGAGTCCTTCTGGCCCGACCAGAACTCGCCCACTCTGGTGAGCGCCGGTGCCCGCTCGCCCCGCTGGTTTATTCTTATTACACTCAGTCAGACCTGTCACCAGCTATTAGCATGAAAACCGCTCAGCCCAGTCGCCTGTTGTTGTCTGTGTGATCGTGCTGACCTATGGGAAATGTAGTTCTCTAAACTGATTCCAGGGGAAGTCAAAGTATGCCTCACTTGCAGTTAGCAGCATCTTACCATTTCAATGAAACCAGATGTTCCAGGAAACAGACACTACTCTCACTTTCCTTAAAGTTGCCTTACCTGGGAGACTGGCGTACTTACATACAAGCACACACCGTCACACACCGTCACTCATGGACACACCGTCACTCATCCACACACATGGACACACTGTCCCTTCCTCCTCTTCTCTGTCGTCATGCCAACCCTCTCTTCTGCTACCTAACATCTGGGCCGAGTGAGGCTTCAGAGGAGCCCATTTGGCTGTGTGTAGTGCACTGAGATGAGCGCATAGAACATTAGGAACACCTATCTTTAGGGACGCTCCCGTCTACCCTCCACACGGCGTCATCTGGTCAGGGTGGGGACTCTTACAGGGTATTAATCATGTTCCTCGGGGAGGCTGGCCACCGGCCTCCAGCTCAGGCGCTCATCTGTCAGCTGCATTTCCTTCGGGTGGTGGACAGTTTGTGGTGCTCACAAGACCGCCCGAGCCTCCGTGATCATGCACCCCTGTAATAGCTTCGGCCTTTTGTTAACTCATCAGCCGAAAGGCACACGTGCACCAATCGTGCTTCAGTCTAATCATGTCCCAGAAGTGTAGAGTTCACATCCCCTCGCTTCATTTACTCTGATCAAAGAGACTTCAGGCCTGATATCAGGCAGGGATCATGGCTCTCTCCTGAACACCCTGATCAGTCTATTTCATGGAGAGAGCCAGGGAGGGGCTTTAATGACTTGTACACTCAATTCAAGCGCCTTCCCTTGACCTCGTTTTCTGCCAACCATATGATTTCCTTCCTTGACTTCTTTCCACCGTCCTCCAGAGTGTATGAAACTGAAATGCACAGTGGGCGGGAGCAGAAGCTCTTGTTCCTGTTGTTTGAGAATTTTGTATTTTTTTTTTATAGACTTTGTTTTTAGCGTGGGTATTTTCGAATGTCAGAGCTTGAAAGGAATTTTGTGTGTGCTGTTCCGCTGCCGTGGGATAAGTGTGTGGGCACGGCTTTAGGGTTTAACGTAATGGCTGGTTCTGCAGAGCTGTGAGAGGGGAATCCAACGCCCCTGACTTAACATGTACAGATTTTATTTTTGGGGCCAATGGGCTAAAACATACACAACACATACAGGTCCTACTTTTGAATGTCAGTCAAGTAGTCTGTACAGCCATCCTTATTTAACATCAGTGTCTGGTCCTAAGTGTTGTGTGTGTGTGTGTGTCCGTGTCTGTCTGTCTGTCTTTCTGTCTGTGTGTCTGTGTGCCTGTGTGTGTGTGTGTGTATGTGTTTGTGAATATGTGCATCCAAGTATGTATGAATGTGTGTGTTCGAACAGCTTGTGTTGTCATGTGCCTGGGACGAGTTAGGGGGGGGGTCTTCCTCTACCCAACTGGGTCCATGCTTCATTACCTCAGTCTCTTCTCTAACACAGGCCATATTGATTGTATACCATCATTGTCAAATGCTAATGGGCCAACCTCTTGCCCTGTCCCCTTTGCCCCCTGGCAGCCGCCACGCTCCGCCCATCCGGTGGTCCGCTTCTCCTGTGTGGATTGTGAGCCCATGGTGATCGACAAGCTGCCCTTCGACAAGTACGAGCTGGAGCCCTCGCCCCTCACTCAGTACATCCTGGAGAGGAAGTCGCCACACATGTGCTGGCAGGTAGGGTCCATGTTGTCAACACAGACTTAATAACATGTACTATTTTATTATTGTGACTAGGTAAACCCCTTGAACTGTGTGCAGAAGTACTCAGAGGTGCTTACAAGAATATGTTGGAAATTTTCGTCTGTGACGGTGTTCCAGGGTTATGTGTGGTTTGCAGATTTGCCTTTAATGACTGTGCCAGAGCAAGCCTGTTCAGCAGGTGTTGCAAATAGAAAATAACCACTTGGCACAAACACAACTGAAGGGGAAGAGATTTAAGATGAGTTCCACCCATGTTCTATTTTAGGCAGATCAAAATAAATAATTCTGTTCATAGCTTCTGTTCACGTTCTGTTGATGACCTCCGTCAGGAAGCATTTAAATGCTACGATGACATAATGTCCGGAACATTAACCCTGCACCAGTTTGGAATATCTGATGGGGTGAAAGTCTGCGGTGCACCTTGGAAATTTGGAATACTTCCACATGACTCTGGAGCAGATCAAAGGGCATGGAGACATGACCCAGATCGACCCATAAACCAAACACATGACGGTGCCCTTTAAGTTGGCGCACACGGCAGCCAGACGTAGAGTGGGCACAGTGGAATGTGCTGGAGGTACCACAGGACCACCGTAACAAGCAGGAGAATGGGAAGATGTGACCCGGTTAGCAGCCAGACTCTTTAAGCATCATGAGCTCAGTGAACCCACAGGAGGGGCACTGAGGGAGGCTCATCTCTGGAAAGCAGCCGCCCCCCTCCCTGGTTGCCCCCGGAGACCGCATGTTTAGCTGGAGTGCTGGATGGATGGATGGGGGTGGGAGGCTGGGGAGGCTGGGGAGGGGGACATATTTAGCAGGAGCGTCTCCAGAGGGGCATCCTGGAGTAACGAGGCATAGAGGCAGCGCAGCGCAGCGCAGATAGATCCCTGAGGCAGCGCCGGGCTGTTTGCTGGCTGTGTGTTTGGTTGAATGCTAAGTGAAACTGTGGGGTTAAAAGAGTGTGGATCTTCACTATGTAACCCCATCTCTCTGTGTTCCTCTGTCGCTCTCTCTCGCTCTCTCCCCCTCTCTATCTATCTATCTCTCTCTCTCTCTCTCTCGCTCTCGCTCTCTCCCCCTCTATCTATCTCTTTTTCGATGTCTCAGGTGTTTGTGAACTGTAGTGGGAAGCACAGCGAGCTGGCTCACCCTTTTGGTTACCTGAAAGCCAGCACCACACTCACCTGTGTGAACCTCTTCGTCATGCCTTACAACTACCCTGTCCTGTTGCCTCTGCTTGGTACGTGTTCAACTGCACACCCGCGCACGAGTCACTTTAGCGCACCTGACACGCACATGGAGAAGGCTAAAGAAAGTTTGAAAAAAGGGCTTCAAGTTACACTATTGCATTACACTGAAAGTTGGTAGTGGAGCTTTTGGGGCTCACCAGGACATGGTGGAGACTTAAACACATGAAGAGATGGTGTTTTGTAGGATAACATATGGGTTTGTTTGAGGGAGAGGGTTGGGTTGGGTTGTGTGAAGGCAGTAAAATATGCGAAGCTCCTTCCTTAGCATGTCTTGGTCTCTTGTTTCCTTTCTCACCGTCTCTCGCGAAACCTCTCCCAACAGACGACCTGTTCAAAGTGCACAAGCTGAAGCCGAACCTGAAATGGCGACAGGCCTTTGAGATCTACCTGAAGTCCATGCCACCGTATTTCCTATTGGTAAGACTGTGCGTAGTCATTTGCTCTGAATAATATCTGTTTATGAGAACCACAGGGCTAAGAATATAAACTTGTATGAAGTATTTTTTTTTAAACAGGTAGGATTTTGTAAGCACTTATAAGGATGTTATGGCTTTGGTGATATTCTTCACTGACACTACTTGCATGTTCTTCCATCTCATCTGTCATGTAGCCCTTGAAGAAGGCACTGAGGATGATGGGAGCTCCGAATCTAATATCAGACAACATGGACTGTGGCCTGAGCTACAGCGTCATCTCCTACCTGAAGAAGCTCAGCCAACAGGTAAGTCCTGCAGACACAGTCCAGCTCAGCACGCTCCAGCCAAGACTACTTTTATTGACACTGACAGGAAAGCAGTCAGAGGAAACTTTCAGAACAAGACAAGCCAGCAGGGATCTATTATTTATTGTATCTGCAAGAAGCACATGAAACGAATGTGGAACAACAGCAGTTACATGAAAAGAAACAGGACTTGACTTGTATTTTCTTGGATTAGCTGTTCTTTGGTTAACTAGACCCTTTTCGTTTCACAGGCCAAAATTGAGTCGGACCGTCTGATTGCGTCGGTGGGCAAGAAGCCCCCTCAGGAAACGGGCATCAAGGTGAAGAACCACTCCAGTGCCCTGTCGTTGGCACAACGCCACGAGTTCAAACAGCTGCTCCAGGGTATCACCGGGGAGATGCCGCTCCGCCTCGGCGAAATCAACTTCAAAGAGTTCGCCGGCTTCCAGATTGCACTTCTCAACAAGGTACCACCGCCAGGCCATCGATACAATATTAACACCAGAGATTGTGTTTTTTTGGGGTCAAGATCGATTTGGCAGAGGGGAACATGAAAGCACTGTCAGAATCAAGAGGCCCTTTGAACATTAGTCATAAATAAAAAATGTTTTCCCTTATTACCTTTTTTTCTCCCTCTATTTCCTGTAAAGGATCTGAAGCCCCAAGCCTATCGGAATGCCTATGACATTCCAAGACGGAACCTTCTGGACCAGGTGACCCGCATGCGCTCCAACCTTCTGAGGACAACCCAGAAGCTCATTAGGGGACAGGATGAAGGTAGGCAATTACAAAAACTGAGGAGATCCAAAACATACACATTTACTGTTCACTAATATCCACCTTCACTGAAGTCAAGTTAACATTTTTCATTATCATTGCACAAAGCAAGTTTACTCAGTTCTTGAAAAAGCTATTTGAATGTCCTACCTTTACTGATAACTTATCCTAATGACATCAGGCCCTCACAGTCAGTTTTGATGGTGCGTATTACGAGTGAGTATATTTCCATTACCACGAGGAAGGACAAAGGACCAACATTCCTGTTATTACGTTTTCAGTTTCAAAGCACTCTAATGGAAGGTGTTCACACAGAAAAAGTAATCTTTTGAAGACAAATACAAGACATTTCAATGAGCTGCCTATTTTATTTTATTTTTATTTTATTGATAGCAGTGAAAAACATGTAAAATATAATTGCCTTGAGCTTGCTAAACAACCATAGAAGTAGCGGTTCAATTGAAACCAGCTGCTGTAGTCTGAAAAGTCGGGTTTGTCCAAGCATGGCAGCAGTGGCCTTATTTTGTTTTAGACATCTGTGTATGCGGACAAAGGCCCAATTATACAACTGTGGTGAGCCTTTAATGTTATAAGGACAATTTACCAGGCAAGAATTCATGTCATTATTTTGTCCTCATGATGTAATGATCCATATGTGTGGCAGAAGAAAGCAAACACCAAATGTATTGCCTCAGAGACGTTGTGTCATTTGGATCAGGGATTTCTCAGGCAGCTGTGGTTTATGCCAAGTTTTTGAGTCCTGTCTAGTAGGTTGATGTTAAGAGGTCTTCAGTGACTATTTGTGTCGTATTTGTCTGGCATCAAAATAGACCCGTTTCATCACTTTGGACTCTGTGTTCTAGTGGTCACAAGAATCTGCTTATTTGTCAACTCTCCCAGCGCCCACAGCCTCTCAGCAAGACAAACAAACACACAAACATGAGCCACACTGTAATAAGGTCTAATGGAGTTACTTACTTAGTCATGCCCTCAGAAGTTGAAATGCAGGACGTAACGGATGTGTCTGGGGCATTGGTCTCTCCCTGCTCCACAGACTACCTGCATAGCATCCCCGTCGGCCAAATGGGCAACTACCAGGAGTACCTGAAGATGATGCCCTCGCCGCTGCGGGAGATCGACCCCGACCAGCCCAAGCGCCTGCACACGTTTGGTAACCCCTTCAAGCAGGACAAGAAGGTACCCATGACTGCCAGGCTCACAGGCCTCTGTGTTTCCACATCACTCTGTTTTATTTCCTCCATTTGTGTATTGACGTACTGAGAAGGACATTAGCTATTATGAAGTCCTTACTTACTGTGTGTGGACCGGAGTCACAGTGTCTGGCCTCTTCCCTAGGGGATGATGATCGACGAGGCCGATGAGTTCGTGACAGGCCCCCAAAACAAGAAGAGGGGCAACTCGGGGGACCCCAACTCGGGCGCGGCTCCCAAGAGGCGGAGGAGCATGTCTCCGTTGCTGCGGCGACCACAGACCCCACCCATCATCACCAACCACGTGGTGTCCAAAGGAGCGCCAGGAGCTCAGGGCCAGCAGGGCCTCATCAAACCAATCCCACTGCTCAAAGGTAAAGAGACGGAGAGAGCAGGACGGAGAGAGACGACACAGACACAGACACAGACACAGACACAGACACAGACACAGACACAGACACAGACACAGACACAGACACAGACACAGACACAGACACAGACACAGACACAGACACAGACACAGACACAGACACAGACACAGACACAGACACAGACACAGACACAGACACAGACACAGACACAGACACAGACACAGACTGTTGGGTCCTTTCTCTGGCTTGAATGAATATATTATGCCTGAGACTGGGTTAGGTCAACAGTCAGTTCTCTCCTCTGAGTCATGCTGTCAGATAACAAACAGTGAAGACTTCCTTAGTCTGACGTATGAGAAAGAAACTGAAAGATGATTTAGTTATTTTGCAATTGGGCATAGTGCAGTGTTATTTTAGCTAACTTCCTCATACCTTTTTGGGTTGTGGCGCTACTCCCGTTGTTTCCTGGTGCAGTAGGCGTGCTCAGTCAAGTTGCCTAACTGTACACTGTGTAATGTACACCAGCTGCTGAGGAAATCCAGTTATCTCAAGCCTCAATCAACAATGAAAATGATTTTTTTTTCCCCCAAGTAAAAAAACATGATTTACAGTTTGCCTATCGCCCCCTACAGGAGTGGAGGGGAACAGTGTCCTCGGAACGGAGAGCAATGGAGACCGAGGACCAGTTCCGGAGCCCAATGACGGCTGGTCTGGAGGGGAGGATGACGGTCCTGCTGGCGTCTCCCTGGACGAGAGTGGAGGGGAGAGCCCCAGTGACAGCGGCGAGGAGCGGCTCGAGATGGACGAGCAGCTCGGCGAGGACGGCCTGGACGGCCTGGACGGCCTGGACGAAAGGCCGTCGGACCACCAGCAGAACTGCGAGGGCATGAGTCCTCCCGACCAGGAGGGGGCGACCGATGGGTCCATAGGAGAGAGCGCCCCCGGAACGGTTATCATGATACCGCTGGACGGCAGTAACGCTGAGCTGCGCACACGGGTCATCAAGGAGGTCCGCAAGCCTGGCCGCAGTAAGTCTCTCCAGTGCCTTTACACACACACACACACACACACACGCACACACCCACACGCACACGCACACGCACACGCACACGCACACACACATGCCAGGCATTCTTATTCCATGACACAAGGCCACTTTCACTGAAGTCCCTCTCTGGGCTCTGTGTCACTTAACTGATCGTGAAAAGAGAACATTCACATGGTTGTGTCGAGATCGCTCGAGGGCTGGTCAATGGCTAAAATGGGGTGAATGCACAGTTGGCTTGTCTGAATATAGCTGTGTGTATGTGCCAGTTAAAGCCCAGAGCCAGAGTGACAAGGCCTTTCTGTGAGAGCATGTTTTAACTGTGTCCGGTTTAGTGCAGAACAAAACATTGGGTTGTGCTATATAAGGTTTTGGTTGATATGGATCTCGGTGGTCTTGGCTTTCTTCTAATCTGTCCTCCCATGTGCCCCTCTGCCTCTCAGACTTTGAGACGATCTTCCGGCTCCTGGAGGAGGTGAAAGGGCCTGTGTCTGTGCAGAGGTACTTCATCCACCATGCCATCAAAGAGGCCGCCAGGTGAGTCAGGATTCACATTCCCGCCCAGCTCCCGCTGTTATATTCCTGGCCTTTGTTTATTCCAGTGGTTCCCAAACTTTCCATAGCAAGCCCCCCTTTGACAATAGGGGGGGGCGGCATCCCCCAACTCCACAGTGCAAAGATTGAGACGCTCACTATTTCCTGTCATTTAACTTTTTTTTTAGAAGCCCGTCAGCGGTTGCATAGCTTTTCATTTCAGACACATTGTTTCTACATTTGAACAGTTAAACAATTTAAATTTAATTTCATCAATCAGTTAAACTCAAAAGATTTTGTCAGTTTAACCATTTTTATTTAATTTGTTTAAAATATTGAAACATTTTGAACTTCTCACTGAGTGACCCGATCCATTCAGAGTACATGTTTAAGTTAGGGGCTTCTCTGTTGTATTAATAATTAGGCTAGCTATCCCTTCTCACATACAAGCTAATCGCTAGGGCCTGACCAGATTATATAAGTACAAAGTAGGCTACAAACTCCCTTGGGAGGCCCATCCCACACTTTGGGAACCACTATACTGTAAGCAGTGTTAGCATTTCTTTCTCACTTCTGCCAGGCTGCGTCCACTGTAGGGGTTCAGGCCCTCAGTTCACTGAACACAATATAATTGCCAAGCATGGTTGCATCTCTGCAGATATTTCCTGATTTGGTTCATATAGTCAGACTGTGGCAAAGCTCTAGTTGCTGATGACAGAATCGGACAGAGGCCCTACTTTTTTCAGTTTTTCCCTCTTTTTCCAGAGAATCAATCTTTGTGATGGCTACCAGGATGTAAAGCACGCTGGGTTAAGTGTTCCAAAATTCAGCGTTAAATGCCCCTTCAAGGGTTTGAAATGGCCGTTGCCTGTATTGAGCCACATTGTGCCCGGTAAGGCTCCGGGAGCCAAGAGACATTGAGGTCGCATCTGTTGTGCCCACCACCAATCTGGCACCCTGCAGTACCCCTGTGGAGCTACACGGGCACACACCGCCTGTCTGCTCTCTGTCTTTCACTCTTCCTGAATGGAGACGACCTCCTGCTGCCCCAAATTCACCCTGACATCTCTCTCTCTCTCTCTCTCTCCTACCATCCCCCGCTCATATCTGTCCTCTGTGACCCATCGCTCCCTCTCTCTGTCCTTTGTTCCACCCTCATCCTTGTCTCTCTCTCTCTCTCTCTCTCTCCTTCCTCTCGGTGCAGGTTTAAGAAGCGGGTGCTGATCCAGCAGCTGGAGACGGCTCTGGAGGAGATGGAGGAGAAGCAGATGCTGCCGCAGAGGGTCAACAACAACATCCACGGCAGATAGTGTCAGCGCCTCTCCTCACAGACCACAGACGAAGAGAAGAGAGAGAAGAGATGGAGAGATACACACACACCAGACGGAAGACAGGAGGAGAGAGATGGAAGCAAGGGGCCACACGAGACACACACGCACGCACACACGCACACACACACACACACACACACGCACACACACACGCAAACACTCACACACACACACACACACCAACCGACCCTGATGAGGGGGAAAGACTGACCAATCAGCAGCTCCCTCAGGGCAAAGCGGAGCCCAATGGGAAGGGGAGATGTGGGATATGGAAGAGGATGAAAGGATCCAGAATTTCTTTTTTTCTTTTTAAAAACAGGGGTCACACTAGTTTGAGTGTTCTTTTTTTGGGAAGGGTGGGGGGGGTGTTCTGAAAGTCATGAGACATTAAATCAAGACTCACAGCTACTGTAGTCTGTTTCTGAACCAGCCGACTAGATACACACACACACAACCACACACTCCAAATGGTAAGCAGGATGCACAGTGTCCTCGGCGCTTCTAAGAAGCCACAGGTCGGGGCTGGGGATTTTTGTTTCGTGAAGTGTAACCCTCATGCAGATGAAGAATTGGAAATGTCACCATGTCAGATATAGCGTAGTATGGCGCCTGTGGCTTTTAAACAGGCCACCGGTTTATCTAGACCAAGGGGTAACTATTAGCCAACCCAACAGCTGATGTGTTCTACACCACTACACAGCAATAATCAGAATGGCATCATTTGCTGAGGGAGCTCAACTTAACTTCCTGAATTGACACCACTTGAAATTCAGTGTGGCTGCAAGCTTACGAGGCAGGGAGAGCAACTAGCTGGTTCAATAAACAATTAGAGGCCCACATGAAAAGTCTACCTCAGTCTGATATGTGGAGTTCACTTTTCTGTACTCTGGGATGTAAGTGTGATTGACAGACAGATCCTGTTAGTACAGATGTCTATTGATGAAGGTGGAGGACCTTAAAGCAGACTTTGCTCATCGACAGCCTCCTCACATGCAAGCAGTCCTTTAAGCAATAGTCTCTGAAGAACACTGGCTCTACAATGAGGTTCAGCACTTAAACAGGCTGGTAGAGGTCCATGAGGACTGGGAGGAGGGGACATGTGTTTGGCTAAAGCCTGGCCCACGTTGCGTTCGGGCCCACAGAACTTTCATTGTCCTGCCTCAGAAACAGCGTGGTAGTCCAAAATCTCTGCAGCCCCCATCACATGTCACCTGTTCCTTCGAGGGGCAGCTGCAAGGCATTCATTTGGCAGTTCTGAGTAACTTGTGGGAGGCCATCATAGTCTCCCTGTTGTTGTTCCTTGAGTTTGTTTTTTGAATAGCAGATGTATACTACTTTTAAATGTTCATAAATAAAATATAGATTATTTTTGGATGGTATTCTTACCAGAACCTAAAAATGAGAATATTTTAAAAGTTGTATAAAACATTTTGTAAACTGTTATATATAAAAATCTGAAAAATTTATGATTTTTTTTAAGAAACAACAAAATAAACATGACAAAGTTCAGACTGTGTGTGTTTATGTACCGGTATAGACTTCAGACTGAAAATAATTTCTGGCTTTGTGCACGGTCATATATCTGAGGTAACATACTCCAGCAGTATCAGTTACAGTGCAGTGAGTTCCTTGTCTTTTTTGCATGCAACCTTATCACCTACTTAACCATTGGCTAATTTCACCAAGGCACACGCCTAAAAGTAATTACACAGATGGTGCACCTCCATGAATGTGATGCAAGATGATACTGCTTGTGCATTTACAGCACACCCACTAAAAGTTCTCGCAAACTTGTAAGATCCCATGCACTATACTAGAGACCCTCAGGACCTATCAATAATATTGCACCGCTTTATTCGTTTATTTTAGTGAATGAGAAAAAATAACTGATTAAGCCTTGGACAACTCTGCATTTTAACGAATCTTGCAGTTATACATGCTGCTCTTACTCAGCCTTGACACGCACACATTTATATCAATTGGCAATGACAAGAAACTTAACACAGAGCAATGAATGATGGAAATAAATGTCAGAATATGTTCAGTTACAAATTCTTCCATAAAATTTCAGAGTTTATTATTTTTAAGTTAAAAATGTTAGAACATAAAATTGGAACAAAATTACAAACATTCTCCCGAAAAACAAGTGTACCATTAGTCTCCACTACATGTTCACAGTATCATTAGCATCGGTGCTATTAGCATCGGTGCTAAACTGCCTTCAATTCTTGTCGGTTTCAACTTTTACAGATATCGTTAACATATTTCCATGACCTCAGGTGTTTATTGCATAACAAACTATTTTGAAAATCCAGACATTGATGAACATGAAAAAACATAAATACACTGTATGGTCCATTGGACATCCCCTTGTTTGAGGTCATGGCCAGGAAGAACATAATTCAGTCAGGAACAGCTGCTCAGCCTAAAATGTGGAGGTTGATGTGAGTTTTTAATATGAGGTGTTACTGAACCCCTTTGTGTGACATGAATGAAATGTGCCTCTGACAAAGCCTGCCAGGACTGGGGACAGGGAAGATTTTTCTTCTTTTCAAACCTTAAGACTCCCAAGCATTAACAATATTTACAAACAAGTCAGCTGGAAAAAAAACAAGGAGTTGGCACAGTCCAAAGATGTACATGTGGAAATCACTGTTGAAGAGATGCAAATTTATACAGCATATACACCATATGCAGAGAAGTTAAGGACAGGGGAAATCTGTTCTTATCTTCCCCCATCCCTCACCAACCCAGGCGCTCACTGATGCACAAAGTGAGAGAAAGAAAAAAAAAAAAAAAAAAGACAGAGAGAGACGGAGAAAGATGGGCACGGTAGCCCGGTAAAGGCCAGTCTCAATTAAAGTTCTCCAGCTTGCGTAACCGTAGGGGGTTTGAGGGTGCTGCTTGAGGAGCCGTCAAGGGCTCCTCTTCTGGGGAGCGAAACAGCACGCGGCCCCGGTGGTTGAAACAATAGAACGAAGGATGATTCCTCAACGTGTCAAACGTCCTGCAGGCACGTGAAAAACAGTGAAGAAAATGGTGAAATACTGTATAAAATATGAGTAAGGATGATTCTATCCTTATAAATCCCAAAACTAGTCTGAAGCCCCACATTTGCATACCACCTTGGGAATTCAAAGGGAGATACTCACTTGTTTTTCAGTTCTGAGGATGCATCCATGTCTTTGAATTCTCCAGCGATGTGAACTATTCCATAACAAGTCACTATAAACGCTAACAACGTCTGGAGGACAATCTGTGGGACACAAAGGGAATCAAACACAAATATGCATAAGAGATGATAAGTCGGCAAATTGGTGATGTGTGTAGTTCAGTATTTCCAGTAAAAAGTTGGGGGTTTGAGATGAAATTAGTTCTTACATCTATGGGTAGCGTTTCATTCTCCTTTTCTGTAAGGCGCATGTAGGATCGGTCTGTATAGGAAAGACAAAAGGAACGAGAAATATGAAGTTAGTTTGAGGGTTGCTGGAGAACCCAGCTCAGGCACACCCAACACCGTTCGGTTATTAGTAACATCTATTACAAAACACCTGCTGTTTCGGAAGATCTCTAAATGAGGACTCTTCTCTGCAGTTCAGTAGCAATACAAAGAAATAACGCTACAGCGTTGCCTAACAGTATTTTAGCTGGTTAAGTTAATCGTTGACACGTAGCATAACATCTGCATGCAAACACTATTAATGTTGACAACAAGTTCACCATAAAGGCCAATTAAATTTGCAAGTGATTAAGAGTGAGACAGTAGTCAAGTTAGACATATCGTATGGAAAAGCTAATAGCTAATTAACAAGCCGTTAACTTCAATAAGAACACTGGCTCTCTCAAACAAATATCTCTACGGTAATGCATTAACGCATAGCACCAAAGACTCAAATGAATGCCGCAAGATCTATAGAGATCGTTAACTACCTAACATTAACTGGCTAGCTATCAATTCAAACGTTTGTAGCATCTTCCACAGCTTGATAGCTACGTCATGCACCAAATATTCTCCCAATAAACTTTCGCTCAAAACGTTCACTCCAACATAATGCAACTGACAGTGCTTTACAGCGAATGCCTTACTTTCTCCGAACATTTTAAATTATGAAGACAACTGCAAAGTCCGCTGATTTAAGTAGCTAGCTATAATCTCGTTCCTGGTAGTTAGCTAGTTAGTGAGCAATGAGGTACTGCTAAACCAGAGCTGCTAACGCTAAGCTAACGTTACTTAGTGGAGGCCTAACGCTTTCAGGGGTAGTGGATGATTCGCGCCAGTAAATATCAAAATATGAACTCGGGATCGTTTTTCTTTTACAGATTAATACTTACGTTGTGCCGCAGAGAACGCCGCATGTGCCAAAGCAAAAAGGCCAAAACCCACGACACCTTTCCAAAAGGACGAAGCCATCTTCAAATGAGTGATGTACAAACTGAACCGATAGGAAGCTCAATTTCCGGATTAGTTGATTGCGCAATTCAAACTAAAAGTCGTAAGGCGGACCCGTTTCCTCTTAGCCGCTTACTGATCACATACTACACATAAATAAATCTCAAATATATCATTACAGATAAATGTAAATTCTTATAGAACAATTGTTTTCATTTGGATGGCTATTCAATGGACGGAGTTATTACGTAAATATTTATAAGGGACAAATACTACTTGCATGTTATGCGCGCAATGTTGATATGTAGAAGATAAATCTACTCGTTTCCTAGAGGTGACGCAGCATACAACTGGGCGGAGCGAGGCGTTGAATCAGGAACAATCCATACCCTCCTCTCCAGCTAGCTACAACAGTCAACATTGGGAACCTGAAAGCACGGACTGCTTATTATAAAGCAATGTTAACATGGGTTCCAGATGGAAAAACAATGCTAATTGTTGTGCATCATGGACGTTGTCCCTCTGTGTCTTAGTAAGCCTGTCGATTTGCTTGTCCAGAGCTGAAGATAGTGGGATGGAGAACATCGTAACAGAGAAGAGGGCTGAGGAAAGCCACAGACAAGACAGTGCCGACCTGCTAATTTTCATCATGCTTCTAACCCTCACAATCTTAACCATTTGGCTTTTTAAACACCGTCGGTTTAGATTTATACATGAAACGGGATTGGCTATGATATATGGTGAGAGGCCGCCTTAGAACGGAGATGTCCGATGTCATTGTTTTGCCACTGTCATGTCCATCAGTGAAAGCTTGCTAGCTACAATACCTTGTGTACGTTAGTCTGATAAGGCAGCACTGATATGTTTCCAGAAGTAAGCTTACTAATCGCGAATACATGTTCATGAAAGATATCGTGTTTGATGTTATACAATGTTCAGCCACCGTGTTGTTTTTGGGCCCCTGCCTAACGTTGGCTCCAGTTATAGCCTGTGAGCGTAATGCGTTGTCATTTGTGAAGCTTTACATTTCAGACTTCAATTGCAAGTTTACTCTAGAAAATTATAAACTACAGAAGTCGTTTAATCAGAAGTCAGTCATATTCACAAGAAAAGGACAACGGGTTTTCCGCCCATTAGTTGAAGGTAGTAAGAGCTTATCTGAGGTCATGTGAACTGCGCACAATGTGCGCAGCTCCACAGGTAATCGAATTATACTCAATAAAACTAGAAGGAACTAGGAGGATGTAGCATTGTTTAGTAATTCATCAGAATAAACGAAGAGTGTCTGTCTAAATAATGTTTGGCACTGTATATAATGTTATTAGATATTTCATTTTCTGGTTTGTGATTCACAAGTATAATTGTTTAGCTCCTCCGATGCCTCCTTTTGTCACTAGGACTCCTGGTTGGTGTGGTACTACGATATGGCATTCGCGTGCCTCGAGACATCAACAACGTCACACTGAGCTGCCATGTGAATGCCAGTCCTCCCACACTGCTGGTCAACGTTAGTGGCAAGTTCTACGAGTACACCCTGAAGGGCGAGATCAGTGCCAACGAGGTACATGATGTGCAGGACAATGAGATGCTTCGCAAGGTAAATATAAGAATTGAGCTGTCTTTTATATCCTTCCTAACTTTCTTTGTTGGAAGGCCTGTTTTATGATTCCTCAATCACACATTACGTTCTGTACTTCATTAAGTTTTAAAAGTCCAACACAACTTCAATTATATCTGACTGTAAACAAGAACATCATTGAGAATCGGATCAAACTGTCTTTTCAAATTACATTTGCAAAACCAGCTCCACCCACAGTTATGAGTGATTAGTGCCATTCCCCCCTCTGTTCTGTGAACCCACTGTTTGTCAGCTGAGCTTAGAATACAGGCATTGCTAATCACATTACATGGTTGTATTATGGCGGAAGATACAGATAGTTTTAGTGGGGGGACTACTGTGTCTGTGCTCTCACTGTGCTCACTACTACACACATGCATGTTATTTATGGAATCGGCTTTAAAACACATTCTCACAGCATGAGCAACCTGCGCCAATTAATGAAATGCTGTGTTGTGTTTTTGTTTTTGTTGAATTGTGCCACTGGTTACATGGAGAGGGACATGCATGTATTATTGCCATTTATGCATCCCTCACAAGGTTTTGACATGATTTTTCTCCTCAAAGTTCGACACAGTATTTACAAACACTGCTAACCAGTTTGAAAACATTTGTTATATTTATATTTTGATTGGATCAGCTTTCAGGAATCAACTATTGCAAAAGCTTTACATTGTGTTTCAGTATTATAAGTGTTTATGGGCAAGAAAAAATGACATGCCTATATAAAGCAATTACGTATGATTAAAACTGATAGCAATATATCATCACACACACCTACATCAATACTTTGTGTATGCATGGAATCCTTATATTGATTTAATTTGAAGCTTTATAGTATTATATATGTACACATGAACACATTGAAAGTAGGGAATTCCCTATTTCTTAGCAGTAGTTTCCGTATGGGAGGTCTATAAAAGGACACCACTGCATGCTGACAGCCTTTCAAAGCATGTGATGCCTACTGTAAAACTCAGCTGAACACTAAACTCCTTAGGCAGCATTGCATTTACATCATGCACTGTCAAGGTAAAGACATGACAGTCTTTTAAAGAATGTATCAAAATATTTGGTTTATCAACAATATTTAGCCGGCAGAATTTGCCTCTTGTAGGGCTCAAGCAGGGCTTTGCTTTTCCATGAAATAATGTGACCTGAATCAGTCTTTATACAACAAGGGCATGTGAATCATCAGCCTTGCTTCCCAAGTAATGCCCTGTATATTACATACCTTTGGGGTCTTCATGCCACATGCACTCTGTTCCCCTTACAGGTGACCTTTGACCCTGAGGTGTTCTTCAACATTCTCCTGCCTCCTATAATATTTCATGCTGGCTACAGCTTAAAGAGGGTAAGAGCTGCACTGAAATCGGTGGAGGCTTGAACTATTTATTATTTTAACATTGTTTAACATTTTACCTTTATAATGTTCACCAACTAGTGTTTGATAAAGTGACAATGTTGATTTCATGGTCCGTTCCTGTGGCTTTCCAGAGACACTTCTTCAGGAACATGGGCTCCATCTTGGCCTATGCATTTCTGGGAACAGTGATCTCATGTTTCATCATTGGGTGAGTGCATTTTGGGGAGTGCCCCCGGGCAGTGGAGTGTACAGAGTGAAGGTGGCAGGATGTGTGTCTGATCAGGTTGTGGCCTGTGCTCCTGCCAGGCTGCTGATGTACGGCTGTGTGACGCTGATGAAGCAGATCGGGCAGCTCGGAGGGGACTTCTTCTTCACGGACTGCCTTCTCTTCGGAGCCATTGTCTCAGCTACAGACCCAGGTATGATGCCCACGCCGGGGAGCTAAAAACAAAAACCTAAGTGTAGTTATTCAAGCGGCTTTTAATTCAGTGACAAAGAGGCTTTTGATGATCCATTTACGGTGATATATGTGTATGGGTATATACAGTATGTGTATATACAGTATGTGTATGTCTCAGTGTCAAAAAGACGGTTAAAAAGTAGCCATTTTGAAAGTTTGTGCTGTGGTGAAGGATCACTCTGCCTTCCCTTACCTCCCTGGAGATCAAGCACACAAGGCGCTGTACAGCTCATAGGACTTCTTACTGGGAGTCATGCTCTTTCAGTGTACATCATAACTGACACTGAGACAATATACCCAAATGTGCATCGCTTGATTCAGACCTTCCTAATTGCTTCTTCCAGTGACAGTCCTGGCCATCTTCAATGATCTCCAGGTGGATGTGGACCTTTACGCACTGCTGTTTGGCGAGAGCGTTCTGAACGACGCCGTAGCCGTGGTGCTTTCCTCGTGAGTATTCCTCTAACTCAGAACATCTCAGTAAACTGCATCCAATGTCACAGCAGACAAAGAATGCAATACACTGCAGTATTTGGGCTCAGTCTCATCTCACCGTGATGTGACTTGTGACTAGTTCCATAAAGCCAAATGATCAGTGAGTGGCCTGACATTTCCATGTAATTTGCTTATGATAGAATTAAAGGCCAGACTCATGAGATAAAACAGGAGATGACACACGTAGTCTTTGTTCAGGGAAAAGCTGCAGTTACAATGGTTGAAACCCCGCATACATTCTCATTCACATGCATTCTCTCTCACACACATCCACCCACACACACACATATACATATATACCCACACACATATACATATATACCCACACACATATACATATATACCCACACACATATACATATATACACACACACATATACATATATACCCACACACATATACATATATACACACATACAGATATACATATATACCCATACACATATACATATATACCCACACACATATACATATATACCCACACACATATACATATATACCCACACACATATACATATATACACACACACACATGTACATATATACCCATACACATATACATATATACCCATACACATATACATATATACCCATACACATATACATATATACACACACACATACTGTATATACCCATACACATATACATATATACCCACACACATATACATATATACACACACACATACTGTATATACCCATACACATATACATATATACCCACACACATATACATATATACCCATACACATATACATATATACACACACACATACTGTATATACCCATACACATATACATATATACCCACACACATATACATATATACCCATACACATATACATATATACCCATACACATATACATATATACCCACACACATATACATATATACCCATACACATATACATATATACCCATACACATATACATATATACCCACACACATATACATATATACCCATACACATATACATATATACCCATACACATATACATATATACCCACACACATATACATATATACCCATACACATATACATATATACCCATACACATATACATATATACCCATACACATTCTAACAGCAAAATTGTTTACTACTATGCAGCTCTGGTTTTATAACTGTATGAAATGATTTGTGACCAATCGATTAACAGTGTCAGAGTGGAATGTTTAGAGTCTTCTTGTTCTGACCCTAATGGTTGATTTCATCCTTCCCCTGGGCATCCGTTTCTCCAGCATTCTAATTTATTACGGGAGGCACAGTGGGGCGGCGGCCCGCCACGGCCACGGAGCCGCACCTCAGTGGGTAGAGGGCGTGAGCAACTCCACGACCGTGCCCCTCAATGGGTGTGCTGCGCCAGTAGTGCTTAGCTTGCCAGCTCTTTGAGTGGAACCCCCCCCCCCGTGTGCGCATCGCCCGGGTCCTGTCCCAGGCTATGCAGAGCCAATCACCCTCAGGCCCGCCTCAGAGCATGGTTGCCAGTTTTGGAACATTTCACCCCTTTTAACATATTCATCGTACTCATTGGCACTGTTGATGGATGATGAGGCTTGCATGTCATATCAAAGCGACTGCGGAGCTAAGCTGCGGAGTGAGGCTGGCCTGAGGTGATTCGCTGACTGGTTGGTTGGGAAGAGTGTGTTTCTTTACTGCCTTCTGAGGAGGACGTGCTGTGATCTGACTCTGCTCTTCTCTAGCATGTAGTTTTTTTTCTTCAGCAGGACTCTCTAGTTCCCCTCTGTCTCTCCCACGCAGAAACAGTTTCCTCAGAGAGAATCTCTTTTACATTTCACCAAGGCAGGGAGAAGTTGAAGCATGCCCTGCGTTACCTAGTTACTGTCGCTGCATCCTGACCGCCCTGCTTCAAACATGCATCTGATAAAGCTGGAAACAGCGTTTAACAGAAATTCCTACAATCTCTGACTCAGTCAACATTTCAACAGTTCTAGGAAGGAGGAACTTAGATACGGCATTCATTTTCAGGTGTTTCACTTCTGCACATTTTGAAGTTCCCTAACTGTTCAAACTCTAGAGTTGTTTTTTTTCCCCTTCGGGTAGGAGAGATTCCCTTGGCAGATGTCCCATAGAATCCCATATTGGTTGTCATGACTACACTAGTAGCAGTTTTGGTGTGTTTGTGCTTTCATTGGCTATATAGAAATAACAACTCCCTCCAGCTTTACAAATGTACACAGTTAAGTAAAAAACGTTGCTTGTGGTTGCTTCAGACCATGCCTTTGAGTTTGAATGCACCAGAAATGAAAGATCGGGCCCCCTCGGTGTTGAATAACATCAACACTGTCTGTATTTCACACTGAAAGTGCATGGTGTTTGCTGTGGGTGGATCTCCCTTGTCTCCTGTTCAGTATGTCACAGTAACTATCTCTAATTCTAATCGCAGTCTCTGCTTAAGTTAACCTTTAGACAAATCAATTAAGCAACAAGTCCAGTCTCCTTTGAAGGCAGATGTTTACATCTCAGCCATTACTTTAGCAATAGAATACAGCTTAATTTACACAATACATCAGCTATACCTTGCTGCAATGTAATGCCAATGTTACATGGCATTATCAGCTAGGATGTGAAGTGGATGTTTAGGAATATCCCCCAAACAGAATGTAGGTCTCAGGGTGATGTTTATGTTTTTTTCTCAGTTGTGACTGTCACGTGTCTCTTGTTTGCTTGCTTGCCTCTGTTCCTGTGGGGGGCTACGCACAGGTCCATAGTGGCCTACCAGCCTCAGGGGGACAACACGCACACGTTCGAGGCCATGGCCATGGTCAAGTCCTTCGGCGTGTTCCTGGGAATCTTCAGCGGCTCCTTCGCCCTAGGGGTGGCGACCGGAGTCATGACGGCGCTGATATCCTTGACTGAATTCACCGTAGTAAAAAAAAAAAAAAAAAAATCTAATCAAATCACATTTAAAAAGAATTAAGATGGGCAAATATGCCAATAAAGTCAGATATATACGTTTGGTCATTTTGCTAGACATTTTCATATGTACAAATGATTAGGATAAAAAACAACCTTATATAACTGGCAAATGGAGAGTGCTACTCTACTTTAGGATATCATATGCTGGTGTAGACTGCCAAATGCAACATAGTCATATAGAGTTGCACAGAGATGTAGACTGCCAAATCAACACAGTCATATAGAGTTGCACAGAGATGTTTGGTTGTGTAGGCTTCTCATCAGCAGACTCTCTTGACCTCTTGATCCTTGACCTCTCCTCCGCCACGTCACCAAGTTCACCAAGCTGCGGGATTTCCAGCTGCTGGAGACGGCCCTCTTCTTCCTCATGTCCTGGAGCACCTTCCTGCTGGCGGAGGCCTGTGGCTTCACAGGTCATTTTCACGTTTAACTTCAGTATTCCTGCATGGCAATTCATTTAGTCCTTCCACACAGAAAGCAAGAACAATCAATCAAACCAAGACAAAACCTTAAGATTTGTAAATGAATACTCACCCTTACCACCACAAAACAATGCATCACACACATAACATGACACCACAACCTTGAGCCCAGAGTCTGTTCCTTGACTCAGATAGGCCTTAGCTGACTGGTAATGAGCCAACAGGAAGGCTTAGGTAAGGTTCCTCTCCACCCTAGGTCTCAGTAATGGATAGTTATGTGTTTTTGTTCTGTTCCCCTTTGTGTTGACAGGTGTTGTAGCTGTTCTGTTCTGTGGAATCACTCAGGCTCATTACACCTTTAACAACCTCTCACCTGAGTCTCAGGACAGGACCAAACAGGTAAGAGGGAGGTTCCTCTCCCAGTACTAACATCACTGCCTTAATCCTTTCATATCGGCAAGTTTATGCAATGAGGGTAAATGTGTGGAGGAATGCACAAGTAACAGGCAACTTAACTTAAATCTGCTTGACTGTACACATATAAATCTAACATTGCTAACTTACAGAATTTACATTAGGAGCTGCTTTTGACAAGCATGATAACAAATAAAGTGAACACAGAATCAACTGTTGATGTGTTTTGCTTGTCTTTGCAGTTGTTTGAGCTCCTTAACTTCCTGGCTGAGAACTTCATCTTCTCATACATGGGGCTCGCCTTGTTCACCTTCCAGAACCACATCTTCAACCCCATTTTCATCATCGGAGCTTTCGTATCCTTACATGGTCCTATGGGCCGGCTTCATTATGGCAGGATAAAATGCAAATAATACAGAGCGTAGCTGTGTGATATTGCTTTGTAAACCTACAGTATATTCTCATGTAGCTGCACCTATGAAGAAGGACTTTAAAAGGGTGTTGATGGAGAAACCTTTGGGGATTGAGTTTGCAATGGAGACGTGAATGATCCTCAGTTAGACTGACTCTCTGTGCTGCAGCAGACATGTCTAAGAATACACCACCGCTGCACTCCCAGGCCTCGGGTGTTGAGTGACATGTTGCGGTCACCATCCGAACATTGCCAACATTGTGTTTCCTGTTGGGGTAGAATCCTTCAGAATAGCTCCCTTATGAAGAGGTCCTCTGGCTAAGCAGGAAGGACAGAGAGTCATGGTCTGGGTGGAGGGCAGGGGGTTGGCAGCGCCTGTGTTACTTCCCCTTTTTTGGGTTTCTCCTTGACTACTTCCCCCTCCCCACGCACACAGCTGGCTATTTTCCTGGGCAGAGCAGCCAACATCTACCCCCTCTCCTTCCTGCTCAACTTGGGCCGTAGAAACAAGATCAGCCCCAACTTCCAGCACATGATGATGTTTGCTGGTATGCACACAAGAAAAACAATCACTCTACATGCCTTGGTGTTTTATCCTGAGAGCTTCTGGTCCGGCCAAGAAAAACGGACTTTTCTCTGACTTTGGAACATAAACCATGGGACACTTTTATGTTTTCTTTCCACAGCCATTTCAATTGGTCAGATATTCAAACAAGCTAACACCTCCTTGAAACAAGTATTAATGAAGTATGACAGGGTGTTGAGACTTCATTGGGGTTGCATGTCCAAAAGTGTCTACTTCTAGATGTCATAGGTTGTGATGGTGTGGGAATGGACACCCTGTGGTGGTAGTTTGGGGGGGGCTGTTTAAAATATTGTGTTAAAATAATATTAATATAAGTGTTTGCTTTCACCCAGGGCTGCGCGGAGCCATGACCTTTGCCCTGTCCATCCGTGACACGGCCACCTACGCGCGGCAGATGATGTTCACCACCACGCTGCTGGTGGTCTTCTTCACCGTGTGGGTGTGCGGAGGTGGCACCACGCAGATGCTCTCCTGCCAGCACATACGGTCAGTCCAGCTCAGAGCGCCCCTCACACTGGACCCCTGTAACAGCCCCTCACACTGGACCCCTGTAACAGCCCCTCTCAGAGCGCCCCTCACACTGGACCCCTGTAACAGCCCCCCTCACACTGGACCCCTGTAACAGCCTCTCTCAGAGCGCCCCTCACACTGGAGCACTGTAACAGCCCCTCTCAGAGCGCCTCTCACACTGGAGCACTGTAACAGCCCCTCTCAGAGCGCCCCTCACACTGGAGCACTGTAACAGCCCCTCTCAGAGCGCCTCTCACACTGGAGCTCTGTAACAGCCTCTCTCAGAGCGCCCCTCACACTGGAGCACTGTAACAGCCTCTCTCAGAGCGCCCCTCACACTGGAGCACTGTAACAGCCCCTCTCAGAGCGCCTCTCACACTGGAGCTCTGTAACAGCTCTCTCAGAGCGTCCCCTGAGGGGGGGGGGGGCAGCTTTAGCCACCAGTCACTTCTCTCGCCGCTGGAAACAGACGAAGCAGTTAGCAGTTAGCAGTTAGCAGTTAGCCGATGTGCTACAGTTATAACACTCTACCGTTTAAGAAGACCCAACTTTTCAGAGAGCACCTTCCTTCCTAACTTGCACTTCTACTAGTACTTAACTTGCACTTGCAGTTACATTCCTGCACTTTTTTTCTATTTCTTATGTAAAATAGTATTTATTGTTACACTAGGTCTCTATTGCTCGAAGCTTGACCGTTCTCTCCCTTGTACGTTGCTTTGGACAAAATGACTGTTTAATGACTAAATGTATTGTAAAGTTATTGAGACATTACAGAATGAACATGGCAAATGGCAAACTGAAAATGTAACTCAACATTCAATCATGACGTTCTAGTTTTGAGAACAGCTACAAGGCTTCTTCACCCATTCCAGGCTTTAGAGGAGTACCCAGTGATGTATGGTCTGGCATCAGGTAGAATTAAGCCTTGCGCAGTGCCCTAAACATGTATCTTTTTAATCAACAGTGTGGGAGTGGATTCGGACCAAGACAGCTCCGTAAGTTTGTCCAACAGTTTAAAGGATATTTTGACATGCATTATATATCCAGTATATCTCTCACTATCATGCATTATATATCCAGTACATCTCTCACCATCATGCAAATATGGCAGTCAGGCATTGGTCTTTGTGATGGAGTGCAGTCACTACACATGAGTATGTGCTCTGACTGCCATACCAACGAGCCTGGCTCTTTGGCGTTGCGGTCAGAGTGCAGGTTTGGCCCCCTGTAGACCTGGGTTCAAGTCCGGGTGGGGTGACCACGCTCTCCCTTTTTCATCTCTGCAGATCGGTCCAGATGGGATCGAGAGACGGAGCACTAAGCATGAGAGTGCCTGGCTCTTCAGGATCTGGTACAACTTTGACCACAAGTATCCTTTATCACTGGCAACCACCTCTACATACTGAGGGCATGTGTCCTCTGAAGCACTGTTGTCTGGAGATGTACAGTACTTAAGTATGTATACTGGTCTATATATATATTTATATATATGCATATTTTAGTTTTTGGGAAATAATGGAACTTTCCCACTGACAGTTTCACTCTGAATATATTTTTAGTGACGATGAGAATGAGGAAGTAGAGAGGTAACGAACTTCTGTCAGTTGTAGCTGTAACTCAGTTCAGACGTTGTGTAGTTGCATGAGTGCTGCGTCGACCCTTAACTCTCTTCCGCTCAGCTACCTGAAGCCCATTCTGACCCACAGCGGCCCTCCCCTCACTGCCGTCATGCCCGCCTGCTGTGGCCCCCTGGCTCGCTGCCTCACCAGCCCACAGGCCTATGAGGTGAGTGACAACATGGCCGAGGTGCATGTCGATATATATACTGTCACAGTTCTTTGGGTATGTGGTGGAATTCTCTCCCTCAATTCATAACAGGACTGAACTGACTGAAGTGTGTGCTCTTTGTTAATCAAGAGCGTGTAAGAGTCAACGTGGCACTACACGGTCTGTTTGTAACGCCTGAGTAGAGAGAAAAAGAGCGATTAATAAATAATATCTAATAGGACAGAGACACGATGATAATGGATGAATAATAACGGACACAAGAGTGACTGCAGGAGGACAGGGAAATAAGAAACCAGAATGAGGTAGAGTCACGTGATCAACCTCCAAAAAGAGGAGGGGAGAGGAGTATACAGGAGCATACTAATCTTGGACAGTATGCCCTGGCTGTTTCCCTCATGATTCTCTGTGTTTTCTCTCTGCAGAATGAGTGTCAGCTGAAGGACGACGACTCTGACCTCATCCTGAACGACGGTGACATCAGCCTGACGTACGGTGACATCACGGTGAGCACGGACGCCAGCGGGGCCCACACCAGCTCCTGGCCCGTCGCCACGGCGACCACCGCGGACGAGCTGGACCGGGAGCTGGCCAGCGGCGACCACGAGCTGGTGATCCGCGGGACCAGACTGGTGCTGCCCATGGACGACTCCGAGCCCCCTCTGCCCGGGGACGGCCAGCGCTGGCGCTCTGGGGCCTTGAGCTGAGCAGAGGGATGTGGAACACATTCTGGGGCAATCTCATCCCTCACTCTCTGTCTTATTCTCTCTCTCTCTCTCTATCCCTCACCCATTTCTCTTTCATCTCCCCCATGCACCCCTTCCCCCCATGTCAGGAGTGATGTCTCACCTCTCTCCTTCTTTGTTGAGTTTGATCAAGTGGCGGGTCTGATGTCACTACCTCATTCTTGTCTCCCTCTCCTCCTGCTATCACCGTCGTGTCAGTTATTATTTATTTTCCTCTTTTCCTTTCCCCCTCAGAAGACAAAGCAGATAGTTGCTGCTTCTCTCTCCCCCTCTCTCTCTCCCTCCCTCTGTCTCTTTCTCTTTCTCTCTCTACTCGGGTGTTACAGCCAGACCACGTAGCATCACCCAATGTTTTGTCAGAATGGTGCGCCGGTCCCGAAGCATGTGTTTGATCTCTCCAAGCAAAAATCACCACCAGAAAAAAGCTTAGCTGATCTTCTCCTGTCTGTATAGCAAGGTGTAAAAAAAAAAAAAAAACTGTCGACATGATATGCATGCCTTTGGTGTGTGTCTGTATGTGTGTGTGTGCGTGCGCGTCTACCATTGTTTTATTCTTAATCGAGCAAGAGCGAGCGAACGAGAGGGATCCCATTTGGCATATGCTCACGTGTCTGATGGGTCTTATGCTTTCTACTGCCTTCTCTGTGCGACAGTTGAATCAGAGGCATGACTCTGTGGCTCTGAGTTTGCTGTGCGGTCACAATCAAGTGCCTGACGAATGTAGGTTTTTTTTCCCCTCCCTGAAAAAAAATACACTCTTCCCACCACTAGGGGGAGGCCTTGTATTTCGGTACTGACTTTCTCCTGTTGGAGTGGTGGAGTGGGATGTAGGGTTAGCCTGGCACAAGGCTTGGATCTTACATATTGACCTTTGACTGTGACTGTGTGAGGGTTTTTACACCTTGTTATATAACCTGATGTTGCTCACAGCACGTAGAAGGGCTGTTCTATATCGGGGATGCCGAATTGGAGGTAGAAGTGGCAAATATTGAGGGCCATTTTATTGTCTTTCAGTTGACTAACTTCTAACTTTTGACAGCCTCAAAATATTTTTCTATTCATTTTTGCCATGCAGCAGAAAACTACTGAAAAGGTGGATATTAATGAAATTACGAATGTCTGACATTGCTCTCTCTCTGTGTTTGATATTAAGCACCAAAACACTGTACAGAACAAGCAACATGTAACTAAATCCACTGATGGAAATCCGCTTTTTGTAAAGTCGAGTCTGTGCATTCCTGTGGTTTCTTAGTGATCCAGCTTTGATCTTTTTTAACGAACAAGCAAAAAGTGGTAATCGAACAATGTTAACGAATTTGCATAACGTCTGAAAATAGTTGAGCACCCTGATTTTAATATTCTAGAGCACTTCAGAGTTCAATTCACTGAGATTACATATTCTTTTTTCTTTCTTCATTGTTTTGCATGAAGCATACTTGTCTTCTATACCAACATGTCTGTGATGTGGAACAATCAAACTGATGTTGAATTGAGAAGTTGTAGTCGGGGTTAGTGCCAGTGCGGGTCCTGTGGTTGGCACATGGGAACATGAAAAGGGACTTAAGAGTTAAGTTAAGACTTAAGAGTAGCCTCTGTGTCAGGATGATGAATGTCAAGTTATGGAGATCATCTTAGAAGGCAATTTTATAGTTGACATACTTTTGAGCATTCCTGAGAACATTTTTAGCTGAACGGAAAGACTGATGGTCAAATTCAAGAGATGACCTGGCCAGAACGATGTCAGTTGTATGGTCTTTCTATGGAGCAGACAGGGACGCCCTGTTTACCAGGAGCTTATCTGACTTGATGGGTGATTTTGGGAAATGGCTTCCCGTAGTATAACACGAAGCTCAGGCTCTGTGTAAGTGTACAGAAAGAGAACGAGCCACTATTATCAAGACCTGAGACTAGACCTGAGACTTCACTCCTATCCTGAGAAATGTGAGGAAGACTTCCTCACGTGGGAAAAAGCAGTTTTGTTTGTCCTGAGCCTAGTCTGCCCGTATCTGCTAAGTGCTGCCTAGAATGTGGTCGGAGACAGGGTCAGTGGCATGAGCGCATCCACATATGACCTTGAAAGCGTGAGCGAGAGGTCGGTGTTTAGGTGCCACGCTGGCGCGCTCTCCCGGACAGAGGAGAAGCGGGCAGCATCCGCAGAGCGGAGTGGAGCAGGAAGTGTTGATAAGGCGTTGCCTAGGTGACGCAGCATTGTCAGAACTGTGATGGAGAGGGGGGGTAAGAGGGCAATAGGGGGGTGATGGGGGGTAGTTGGGAGGTTCTGGAGAATGTGGGTTCTCTGTAACCCTCCACACAGTGTTATCTCCTGCCGTGCAGGAACTTAATGATTGCGCATGTTAGTGTGTTTTCCTAGTTCCGTTAGCATGCCTCTTGACACCACAATGCGATGGCTTGCTTTTTTGTTTGTTTGGTTTTTTTCTTATGTTTTGTTTTTGTTTTAATTCTGGTATGTTTTGTCCAAATTGAAGGGAAATTATGTGAAAGCATTGAGGTGTTAATCTTTTTGCACTTTTTTGAGAGCTTCTGTTTGCCTTTTTTATTATGAAGCGTAGGACCTGTGATATAATCATGTTCCAGGTGTTGAAGTAAATTATAAACAAATGTATGTCTAGATGCGTAGTAGAACCCGTCTGGTCTACACGTGTGATTGCACAGAGGTACGAGAAAGCCATGGTTTGAGATTATGATATGATGATTAAATTGCGACAGCGTCTTGTACCCACTGTAGATCAGGGCACACCAGAGCTACTACCTGCACGGCTCTCACAGGTGTGTTGCAGCTATGATGTCACAACACTGTATTAAGCGAGGAGTTCAGTGCAGACACATCCTTGCGGGAAACTGACTGACCGGTAAAAAAAAAAGAAAAGATTATCTTGGCCGGGTTGTGGACCTTTATTTAGACTCAGATTCTTATGTATCTTTAATGTATTTTAAGATGTGTATATTGTTGTTTGAATTATCATAAAAATCATGGAAAGAAAAGTATGGTTTGTTTTGTACTCATACGGTCCACCATGGAGAGCTATTGATTTAGACTCGGGCTACATCCTTTCATTTAGAAAACACTCCCTCAGCCTGGTCTCTCTCAACCACAGTCAGCACCACAGTTAGGATGAGGAGGAAGAGGAGGAAGAGGAGGAAGAGGACGTCTGCTCTGGGGCCCGGAACATTCCAAACAGCGAATATATCCACTGAAGATGGACAAAAGAAAAAGAGAAAACTGATCCCTGTTTAGTTGATCGTTGAAGCCGCATGCCCTGCTTTTCTTCAGCAGCTTTTAGATTTTTTTTGTTTTGTATTTTTCTTAGAGGGTGACTTCTAGTCGGCTTGAACAATAGGTTGTACAGGTCCAAGGTAGCCTGAAGAGGGGAAGAAAAGCGAATGCGTGTTGAGACTGTACGACTTGGTGTTGTAACCAGTGCGTAGCTGTGTGTTTCGTCACACTCTGTGCGGACTCTGTCCCCCCGTGTTGAAGGTACTCGACTGTTTACATTGATGTACAGTAAATACTTTCATCTGTTTATGTGTGTGCAGTGGTCAATAAACTAAAAGCCTGTGCTTTCGTTTAAAAAATCTAAATGGTGTCTACTCTTCTCTTTTCTGTCTTGTGACAGAATGTCCATGTCTGGTCTCAGTTTAGCGAGTAGCACTGCACTGAGTACTCGGTCTCCCTGGAGCAGACTTGAGGAAAAGAAAGGGAAGACGATTATATCCTGCATGTGTTTGTGAGACCGATAGTTGTACCTCGCCCAAGTTTCTATCCCCATCCTGTCTGCTTTCCTTCTCCTCAGCTCGGGCCGCCCCAGGAGCTCATCAGTCACAGTGTTGAACTGTGGAAGAAATGTTTTCTCCTCCGCACAGGAGGGTCCTTCACTCCGCCGTTGCCGGGAGACAGAGTTTATTCTGTGTTCTCCTCAGACGGAGTTTTGGTGTACAGACCCTTCAGGTGAAAAGATGGACGGTGTGTCTCGACATCTCAGAACTCACAAGCCCTCAGTAAGGGGCATGGCACAAATCATGATTGTGATTTGAGGTCCACCTTCGGCTCTTGAAGAATATCTGAGTCTATCCTTGTAAGCATAGAACAGTATATTTTCTCTACCAATTATTTCCCAAACACATAGAAATATAAACAAACATGTACATCAGCAGCAGAAACTGCTGGTCAGCTATTACACATATAACCCTAGGAAAAATCCTACTGATTACTTTTCTGCTTATTGGACAGCAGGCACATGTTAGATGCCACAGAGATTGGGTTGTGACACACATGCTTGCAGCTGATCTGTGCCTGCTGTCTGTGTTCAGTTACTCTGTCCAGGTCGGCCCGAGTCACAAGGTATGGACTTTTTTCCTCTCTGAAGGATGAGACTCCTCTGTCTTTTCCCTAGACTGTGGAGATATGGTCTGCCAATAGAACGAGGTTCATCCTTTTCTGCAGCAAGGAAGAGTAATCTGGTTAACATGTGCCTAATATGGTTAAAAGGTTACTCAAGAATGCATGTTCACCAAAACAGCACAGGGAGGAGTTTATGACTTCCAGCCCCTTCCAACTTTTTGTTCTTCTCATTTCAGACACTTAGCGTGATCTAGTTGCTTCTTTGTATTCCAGTGCAATGTCTTTTTACGGTGATTCAGCTCTTTTATGGCTTACATCACGGAGTGTGCCTGTGTCTTCATGATCATTACACGGGAGCTTAGCAACTACTCAGCACCACCTAGAATGAAGTTACCTCAGGAATGCCCACTAAAGCCAGGACAACACCACATTTCACCTGTTCGTAGCTGACAATTCAGTTCCATCTTTTAACATCTTCCTTTTTTGTGTGTGTGAAAGTGTTCCCACAAAATGGCTAATAACAAATGTTGAGAGCAGGGTTTTGTGGGGGCTCTTAGTAATGTAGAAGCCCTTAAATGGTGTTGAATCTGTCATCTCAAGATTCACTCCTTTCCAGAGAGGGTGGTAACAACCCTTTTATGCTGGTCTGTTACACAAACTTTTCAGGCCACTTAAATGTCCCCATAACCCCATACTGATTAATAAAGTCCTTATCAAGTGGAGCAGCATAGATTGACATCTAGGTCACTCACAGATGTTTGTTTCTGAAGCGTAGGTTATAAAAATGTAGGCACGAGTCTCATTCAGGCTCACCCAACTACGGGCAGGAAGGTCTGATTTCAGCTATTTCAAAACTATTTCTACCCTTTCCCTTGTTGTTCTACTAATGTTAGATAACATAAGGAGATAAATTACCCCGCTTCTCAGTGAAGTGTCGCGTCAAGATCCCCAGATGTGTTTACGCTAATTTGCCCTGAGACATGGAGCTTGTTTACTGAAATGGAAGGGTGATCCCCTTGCAGAAGGACTTGTGTAAATGATGGGAAGAGTGTTTGGGATCTGTTCCTTGTCTCCCTTGGTGAGTGCGAGAGAGTGAATTCATCAGTGTGCCGTTGCAGGACTGACTGACCCCCTCAAACTCCCCCCCCCCCCCCGGTACAGCAATAAAGAGGGGAGCCGTATTCCCCGCGCATATTTCCTGCCTGATGCTAGAAACCCAGACACCCATAAAACTCTACGGACTCGTACTCAGTCATGGAGAAATGGGCTTTTATTTCTAACCATGTCAGCTACATGACATCACCATTTGGGGGATGTGGGTGAGAAATTAAAAGCAAGCCATTGGTTTAAAGCATGGTGGCACTGTACAAAGAACACTTGAGGATTGGGAAGCCTGAACTGAGCTCTGTTTTAAAAGCACACTTCTCCATTAATGTGAATTGTAGGTCAAAAGAATATGTCCAAGCCCTCTTAACTGAAATCACTTATGAATTCACGTATCACTGGCACTTATGCTCCAAAGCATCTGACAACAGGTTAGTGAACAACTTAAGTAATTGCTGTTTTAGTTGAATTTACTAAATAACTGAGTTGGCACATGACTTATATGTACACTATATAGGTCTTCCCTTGCAATATATATATATATATATATACTATATAGACCCTTTAGGTCTTCCCATGCAAACAGAGATGATTCCGGTGTTATTAAACAGTGTTATTTAACGTATTGCATGAGTTGATATGATGTTGAAATAATACTGTGATTTTATATTTTTAGATGTGATTTGAAATCAAACTCATAGCAGTTGATTTGATCTTGTAGGTGAATGCCTATGAGTGGGTGTACTTGTCCTCTGGTCATAGAGCATTAATCATTGAGATGTTTAATCCTCTATGGGCACCATGAAGTGATGGTGACATTTGTTAGTTTATAATGACTATTGACTATAATGACTAATGTCTGTTATCTATTGGTACTTAGATGACGTACAAAAGTGATGTCAGTTTCGGCATAAGAATCTCTGTCTGACCCAGGAAGATGCAGCCTCACCTGTTTTACTTAAAGGGAAGTTAAACAACAAACCCTTCACTGTGTCCTTGAGGGGGTTTATCGCTGAAGACTGGCGTCCCAACCCTCTGGACAGATCATATTATTAGATCTCCACAATTCTTCCATACCAGGGTCCTGTGCTCCAACAGCTTTGGTGAAAGGACATATGACCTCACTTTTAATAAAGTCTAGTCTACTATTATTAAACCTACATATTATACCTTTGATATTGAGAACAAGTTAATTTGTTGTTAATGTTTATGAAACGTTCAGTGTAGTTGAGTATGTTAGGTAAATAATTATGTTAAAATTAATGAACGGAGAATATGGTTTAAGTGACCCCTGGAAAGTAACTTGTTTCCTAATGAAAAAGAGCTTTAAAATTGGTCACATACCCTAAGTACATGCAGCTCCAGCTAGTAAATTCCTGGTTGAAGTCATTGTTGATATGAACGTAGCGGGGTTGGATCATATCCTGGAGTTTTCCTCCCTCTCCCTCTCTCGAGCAGACTTTTAAAGTGCAGACATCGCACAGATTATCTTTCAACGGCCAAAACCGGCGCAACACCAGTGCAGGAAGAACGGAGGCACGTACCATCAACACAGTTTCCCACCGGTAAGTTCCTTAACCAGCAGCGCTTTGACGTGGTATATTAGGGCGCACGACAATGTCATCTCAATATTCTTATTTTAAAAGTTATCATTCTAAATATCAGAATCCACAATTCGTTGTTTGTCTAAACATATATTATTGCTCTGTGTCATGTCAAAATTGTTTTAAGTTAAGCCTAATGGGTTTTCTAAAATTACAAACGGTTGGAAAAACATTACAAAAGAAAACTGTTAATGACAACGGTATCTTCTCCATCAGCAAACAATAGAGAACAACCTACGAATTAAAACATGTTTGACTGTCATAAAATGGCTTCTATTACTGACCTCTATTTAGCCTACTACTGACAAGTTTAGAGCCACCTGTTTTATGTGAATACTGACTACAATGTTTAAACATGGATTCAACTTTAACATAACTTAACATAAGTGACCTTATCAGAAAAATGTGGATGTTTATTATCTCCTTCCTGTCTAATTTCTTTCAAGTGCAGAACTTAAAAATAACTTGTGTATTCTTTGTGAAGTGTGTAGAAAATACGTAGACATATAATAATGGGAATGTTACATGACAACACCCAAATTTAAATTGCATATCCAACATTATTGTTCAGGTTAGTCTTTATCATTTCTCAATTTTTCTGTGATTTTTTGTGTGTAAAGTTTGTCAACATTTATCTGCATTCATCTTTTTAATAGTCAAGGCAATACTATGCTATTTTACGTAAACATGCTTAACTCAGACAGTGTTTAGCTGACTTTGGGGTCATTTGAGGTTGGGCCCCAAACATTTAAAAACATATTAAGTTCAATAGCCTCCCATTGTGTATTCAGCCAAACGCATGATGTCACCTTTCCTTAGCAACGCTCACACACACACCTGTAAATCTACAGGGTAAACTGCAGGAGCTCCCCGTTGCGGTGACATCATCCCTCTTGGCAAGAGTATTAATGATGTGTGGGTTGGGTTCAGCTCCCATTGATCAACTCTTAATGTTCATTCCCCTCTCTATGACCTGCACAGTCTGTCCAGCAACGTGTGTCTGCAGTCTCTTATTTCAGTGCTTAAACTGGCATACACGGCTAGCCAGTGTGGTGATAACTGTTCATCCAGAAGTCAGTGTGAGGTTTGACACAGACACAGCTTGTTGGCTTGGCCACAGAGAGAAAGAAATGTAACTGGCTGTGTCTGCTAGCTGTCATGTCTTTACAGACTCAGAAAGGGCATTGCATGGGAAATGAAATGCTGCTTGATGAAGCATCTTAAACTCCAGGGCAGGGAATTCAGAACATGATTCCTGTTCAGATACATCCCTTTCTCAACAGCTGACTTCCCATCACTTGGTTCCCTAGTTTTCCACTAGAGGGGGCTGTAGAGCATGCTGGACAACATTGTAGTCAAACACCATACTCTTGCAGTTCCTAATTAGGTAATGTAGAGCTAGTGGTGGACTTCAGCATTCTCAACACTGGAGGCAGAGTAGAGCTTAACACACCCTCTCTCTCTCTCTCTCTCTCTCTCTCTCTCTCTCTCTCTCTCACACACACAAACCTCAGCCTCTTAGTCACCCAGCCCAGGTCACTTTGCTCAGTTTATATTTGTTTATTTGCTGCCCCGAGCCACCCCAGAAAGTCTTGTGATGATAAAATCCAAACTCTCCCTCTAAAAGCGAGAGTAACCACTCTTACGTAACTCTGATGGGTCATTGCAATGGAATTAGGAGAGACTGAGGACTTGCCTGTAAAGATGTCCTGCCTGTCATTATTGGCTTTCTCCATGGCGACGTTTGTCTGCAATTTCAATTTCATAAATCTAATTTAGTGACAGGGGTGTTCTGTTGTCTGATAAATGGAGGGCGCTGCTCCAATGACGGAATTTCACAGAACTCTGACTCATGCAGGTTGTTGTGGATCCTGGCCTAAATCTGAGGTAGCTATCTTTGTGTGTGTGTGTGTGTGTGTGTGTGTGTGTGTGTGTGTGTGTGTGTGCGTGCGTGTCTGTTCGTCTGTCCATGTCATTGTGATGAAGGGCAGTAAGTGGGGGGAGGCACATAATCCCTTTTTGGTGAGACCACTGGTAAGACCTTTAGCTGCCCTTCAACAGAGGCAGAGAGAGAGAGAGAGAGAGAGAACGAAAGAGGGAGAGAGGGAGGACAGTATGTTTGTGTATCTGTTGGTCACGTACCAAAGGCGTTGACTTCCCAGCTGTGAACAGTTCAGCTCTTTGAGAGCGAGGGGGAAGCTTAGTGATGTAGAGATGAATGGGGTCTCGTCTCACCTACATGTCAGTGAGGAACTGTCCCATAGGCCCCTGCTGTCAATAAGTGTCTGAAGATGTCGGTCATATAGGACGATGGCAGACTGTCAGTAAGTGTCTGAAGATGTCGGTCATATAGGACGATGGCAGACTGTCAGTAAGTGTCTGAAGATGTCGGTCATATAGGACGATGGCAGACTGTCAGTAAGTGTCTGAAGATGTCGGTCATATAGGACGATGGCAGACTGTCAGTAAGTGTCTGAAGATGTCGGTCATATAGGACGATGGCAGACTCAGTAAGTGTCTGAAGATGTCGGTCATATAGGACGATGGCAGACTGTCAGTAAGTGTGTAAAGATGTCGGTCATATAGGACGATGGCAGACTGTCAGTAAGTGTCTGAAGATGTCGGTCATATAGGACGATGGCAGACTGTCGGCTCCGTCGTCAGAGGTGTTGCTATGTTAAAAGGTTATATGGGAGACCGTGAGCTACTTGTTGAGTCACTCCTGCTTTAATAGCGCCCCTGAAAGATAAGATGGGTTTATCAAACGGTGAATGATATAACCATCTGAACACTGAACCATCTTAACTGAACTTTTTAAATGTCACCCGCATGGACAGACCAATGGGTTTGTTTTCTTGTGTTTGCCACTCTTCCCAGCCCAGCTGAAGCTTATTCTCATCATCCCCGGCCTTTGAGACTCGTACTCAAGGACTCCAAGAGCTTGTGACACATTTGAACCACATTTATTTGGATGTTGTTTATGCTATGATGTCACCCTACGACTGAAACCACAGCTTCGTTTTTCTCCCTACATGCTGGCCCCATGAACCACAGGATGACTGTAAACAGCAGCTGCAGAGAGCACATGTGATGATGGCTGAGATGTATAAGTCTGTACGTTTTAGCAATTAAGAAGAGATCTGTTCCTGTGTGGCTTGGGAAAGGTACATCAGGCTTCCTGTCATGCCTGTTTAAACTCCTCCAGCCTTTTGCATTCCTCTGTGCAGAGATCATGATCACCTTTGCCCTGCGCATCTGGTCCCGTCGAAGGTTAAAGGCAGTAGGGGGATCATCTGGTCCCGTCGCAGGTTAAAGGCAGTAGAGGGGATGCTGCCCCTCTCCAGATTCAGCTAGGAATCCTCCACACTCTATTCACTCATTCACTCTCCATGCATCACGCCCTCAAAGCTCTAGCAAGCCTGCAGCAAACCCCCCAAACTGCAGAAACACATTAAAAAACTGGTCATGGGTCAGTTATAAAATCGCAATCTAGTAGTCACTGTTTATCCCCTGTTGGTAGTACCAAAGACTGTCTGCAAAAACGTGCAACAAATGTGTTTGATTTTGGCACAGTGGTTCACATGATGTCATAACCCTCCCCCTCCTCCCTCCACGGGCTCCTCTGCCCCTTTAATGTAGTCTTTCATCCAGCCCATTGTGCGTGAGGAGGCCCGACCACACCCAGCACCTCTGCCCCTTTAATGTAGTCTTTCATCCAGCTCATTGTGCGTGAGGAGGCCCGACCACACCTCTGCCCCTTTAATGTAGTCTTTCATCCAGCCCATTGTGCGTGAGGAGGCCCGACCACACCTCTGCCCCTTTAATGTAGTCTTTCATCCAGCTCATTGTGCGTGAGGAGGCCCGACCACACCTCTGCCCCTTTAATGTAGTCTTTCATCCAGCTCATTGTGCGTGAGGAGGCCCGACCACACCCAGCAGTGGGAGAACACACCGCCGCCTCGCTCCGCTCCACTCCACTCCGCTCCACTGCGCTCCAACACCAGGCCACAGGGAGACGTGGGAAAACAGTCGTAGCCCCTCACTGAACCGTGAACACTGGACTGTTTTTCTCCTTTTATTGGGTTTGATTCTCCCCGAGTCATTCCAAATCTTTGATAAGTAAGCCCAGCTGGAAATAGCTGTTCCATTTCAGAGGATCATTTGAAAGGGCAGATATCTCAGCTCCAGTGGGTCTCGGGGAGAAACACATTTGAGACCACATTTGGAGTAAACTCTTGCTCCAGTGGACGTCTATCATTTCCATAATCCTGCAACTGTAGCCCAGATGTTACCCCTCTCTGTGTGTGTGATTGGCCATGTGAGACTTATAGCCTGCTCTGCTCCTCATCAGCCTGTCTCTCTCTCTCTCTCTCTCTGTTTCTCTCTCTCTGTTTCTCTCTCTCTCTCACTCTCTCTCTCTCTCTCTCTCTCTCTGTTTCTCTCTGTTTCTCTCTCTCGCTCTCTCTCTCTCTCTCTCTCTGTTTTATCTGTTTCTCTCTCTCTCTCTCTCTCTCTCTCTCTCTCTGTTTATCTGTTTCTCTCTCTCTCTCTCTTTCTCTCTCTGTTTATCTGTTTCTCTCTCTCTCTCTCTCTTTCTCTCTCTGTTTATCTGTTTCTCTCTCTCTCTCTCTCTCTCTGTTTATCTGTTTCTCTCTCTCTCTCTCTTTCTCTCTCTGTTTCTCTGTTTCTCTCTCTCTCTCTCTCTCTCTCTCTGTCTGCCGTGCTGGAAAGGCCAGATAAGAGACGGACGAGGGGGGCTGTTTGTGCAGATGATGCCAGGATGAGTAAGCATGGCTATTTCAGGCCTCCACAGCCAAGCCCTGAGGGCCAGCAGGTGGGCTAGCAGGCCCTGCATTCCGCCTGTATTGTCCCATCAGGCTAGCCGGTCTAGCAGAACACAACGGAGATGAATCTGTCCGATAATTGTTTACAAAACCACATCCACAGTTACACTGTTTTGGCTCGTAGTTAGTTACAGTGTTTTGACAAACTGTGACAGTTGTAGGTTTCATCACTGACTGTTTTTTGGAACCTGTGTTTTAAAGCTATAAGCTTTCAAGCTGCTTTTGGTCTACAGCCTAGATAGTTAAAGAGAGTACTTGTGTGCTTCAAGTTGTGTGCTTGTTTCCTTGCATTATGACAGGTCCCAGCAGTAACATCACAGACACGGAGTTCATCAGTTATTAGTAGACTGCTCTAGGCACTGAGAGGCAGAGTCCCCAGGCTGCTTACGTCATCCACGCATCTGCTGACTGAAGAGAGCAGCAAAAGACATATAGTGAGAGTGTGTGTGTGTGTGTGTGTGTGTGTGTGTGTGTTCGTGTGAGTGTGTGTGTGTGTGTGTGTGTGGGGGGGGGATACAGGCATGCCAGAGTTTATGAAAGGCTTTCTGGAGAATGCATAGGTCTGACACAGGCTGGGGTGTGATGAGGGAGAGAGTGACCGGAGAAACACAAGTGTGGCGTGTGCAGCGACAGGACTCCTGCTCTAGTAGAGGTACACTACAGCAGACAGGACAGGGTGGCCATGGCGCCTGTCTGCTCATTTCAACCTCACAGAGGGATTAGCATAATTGAGTAACAGATTATACCACTGACAGATGTTTAGCCTTTTGTAATGAAGCGAAGAAAAAGTAGCCATTATGACCACATGCCTTGCATAAACAGACATGCAGCATTGTTCCGTGGGCTGTGAGCTTCATAAAATGGAGACTGTTGCATGGAAAACTCATTAGTCCAGACAAACAACAGGCACTGAGTCCTGTTTACTTGTGTCAGTAATTACACCAAGAGTTGTAAGGCCAGCCTTATTTACTATACTAATCCCGTTTCTCTCTACGCTTATATGAAAAACAAATGGTGGACTACATTTGGAGAGACGGAATGGAACATTTGCTTCCCGAGACCATTTCCTGGAGGTGCTGGTGTTGTGGGGAGGTCATAGTTTAGATGCTGTGTGCCGTGGGCTGGCGTTGCACAATCACTTCCATCCCAGAAGCGCAGTTTCACAAACACAGACAGCTTTGTGTCTCACTCCCTTTATGGAAGTGTTTTCACCCAGGGTCAAGACCAGCTCGGTAAGGGGTGTTCAGCATTGAGAAATGAGGTGATGGCTTTTTTATTCTTTCTCTCTCTCCGCCTTAATCTCAAACCGATTTGTGTGCAAAATCCAGAACCTTGGCATGAATCACTCCAGGCATAGTTTGAGACAGACATCACCACCAGAAAACCAACCTCACAAACCTGGTGTTTTTAATGAGAAATGAGAGACCAAAATAAATCTGAGCAAGAACGGAAATTCAAACAGCCCAGCGCAATAGAAAAATTGTTGAATGATGGTTAAAAATAGTTTGAGTACTTGTGGTATTCAGTTTCTAATCACTTACCGATGTTTTTTGTTTTGTTTTGAAGGACTTATAATGGTTCATTCAAGACAAATTCTAACCACATTCTTAAAACAGTGAAAATAAAATAAATTAAAGCATTTCAGAGCATTAAAACATGAACATAATATCTCTCTTAGGGGCAGTCAAGTTCTTTATTAACACATTATGTCAGGCCCTTCTGTTAACACTACACACAGGCAGGGTCAAGGCAGGGTCAAGGGAGGGGAAGCAGGTCATTTGTTTTTTTTAGGAGAACGGATCTCTAACGAACACTGCCACAGGGAAGCTGATATATGAAACGCAAAAGAAGTCCTGGAGACCTCCAGCAGACCGCCCACACACACACACACACACACACACACACACACACACACACACACACACACACACACACGTCCTGGAGACCCCCAGCAGACCGCCCACACACACACACACACACACACACACACACACACACACGTCCTGGAGACCCCCAGCAGACCGCCCACACACACACACACACACACACACGTCCTGGAGACCCCCAGCAGACCGCACACACACACACACACACACACACACACACACACGTCCTGGAGACCCCCAGCAGACCGCACACACACACACACACACACACACACACACACACACACACACACACACACACACGTCTTGGAGACCCCCAGCAGACCGCCCCTCCCCAGCTGGAGAAGTTCAGGAGCCCCTCAGGCCAAGGAACTGAGATATTCCTAGAGAGTGTAGAGAGTGCCACAGGATGGCTCACACTGAGCTGAGATGTTCCTAGAGAGTGTAGAGAGTGCCACAAGATGGCTCACTCTGAACTGAGATGTTATGTTCCTAGAGAGTGTAGAGAGTGCCACAAGATGGCTCACTCTGAGCTGAGATGTTATGTTCCTAGAGAGTGTAGAGAGTGCCACAAGATGGCTCACTCTGAGCTGAGATGTTCCTAGAGAGTGTAGAGAGTGCCACAAGATGGCTCACTCTGAGCTGAGATGTTCCTAGAGAGTGCCACAAGATGGCTCACTCTGAGCTGAGATGTTATGTTCCTAGAGAGTGTAGAGAGTGCCACAAGATGGCTCACTCTGAGCTGAGATGTTCCTAGAGATTGTAGAGAGTGCCACAAGATGGCTCACTCTGAGCTGAGATGTTATGTTCCTAGAGAGTGTAGAGAGTGCCACAAGATGGCTCACTCTGAGCTGAGCGGCCGTAGTTTGCTGCAGTCCCCTGTGGCTGATTTAGGAAGGAAAAGTTGTGTGTAGGACAGGAATATTGAGCCAGACAACAAGGTCTTCCTAAACTGGCACTTGGACTAGTGCTTAACTTGCACTTACAGCGGTTACATTCCTGCACTTCTTTTTCTTTTCTATTTCTTTTTTCTTATTTCCTATCTAAAGAAGAATTTATTGTTACACCAGGGTTCTAATGCTCGTAGCCTGACTATTCTCTCCCTTGTACGTTGCTTTGGACAAAAGCGTCTGCTAAATGACTAAATGTAAATGTAAGGTCCCTTGAGGGATCGATATTAAACTCCACAAAATGTGCTGTGTAACAGTCATTTCAGGATAATAGGCAGATAAACTCACTCTTGTCTCTGGTATCTGCAAGCTACAGCCACTGAGCAATCCTCAAATCTAGACTGTGTGGCTGGCTAATATCGCTGATTTACGCTTATCTATGGAGCACTGTAGTACATCTATGGCCACTTCAAAGAATACTGACGTAAACAGTGTCAAAGAGGAACCATTGATTTCCTGGAAGTGTAACCAATGCTGAACAAACATTTGTGATGGTTAGTCTATGGGAGGATTTATAAACTGGACGGACAGTGTTATGACTACATGATGTTTAGCGGTCACAGTGATTCAGTCTCTCCGTATCTCTCTGGTGTGGTGTGGTCTAATGGTGGAGATGCCTCTCACCCTCGTACACACAAATGTCAGAGGAAGTTGATCCCCTCTTGATCTCCATCTTCATTCCAGCCTTTTCCATTTTCTCTTTCCTCACCTCTGATGTCACACCAGTGGAATTCCATCCCACTCCATCCACTCATCTCTCTTGTTCCCCCACCCTGCCCCCCAGTTCTGTAGGGGCATACCCTAAAATGGCATGAGCAGTTCTTGGTCAGCCTGCTGGGGGCGATAGGGGCAGGCCATGGGATTGAGGGGTATATATTGGGGTTTGTGGCATTGCGGAGGGAACGTAACCCTGTGGATTCCATCTTGTCTTTCTCCATCACCTCCTGCTACGGCCGTCTTTCCTGGACTTAATCATGACGTTCTACAGGCACTCAGGTAAAGATGCAGCTCTGCATGTTGGAAGGGTCTATGAGGTCTATGAGGGCTATGAGTTAACGTGTGTAGGTTTGCCGAGATCAAGTAGCCATTTTGCTGTGCTTCTTTTCTCTTGTTGTAGCTAGTATCATCCATGGTATGGGTGCGATGTTATATTGTCTGTTTAAAGACAAATTTGCCTTGATGTTAACAAACGTTTGACAAAGATGGAAGAAAAACCATCCACAAGGCTGCTCAAACTAATGTCCTCTTGCTGGTATTGTCTATATTACACTCTTTCAGTCCTTTTAGGTCCCTCTTTCCTTTTTGTGAAACCCACCATGATTCTCTCCTCGAATGTCACTTCTGCCTGTCTAGGGTGGGATTATGCCTGTCATAATGATTGCCACTCTGTCCTGGCATCTTGTCACCTCACAGCTGTGTTCAATCCCTCTCTGACCTTTTCGAAATGCCTGGACCTCCCCCCTGGGGACAAAGAATGGTACGCTCCAGACCTCTGGTGTGTCCAGAGTGCAGGCACATGCCAGTGGTATTAGTGAGGAGCAGCTGATGGATGGAGCCTACCTCCACAGCTTCAGTAGGGGAGCCAAAGTGGTCAGGTCAGAGGGAGGGGTTCTTATGGCTGTGGACAATGAGTCTGTGCAGGAACAACTGTCAGTTGTCTAAAGTTAGGGTTGATACAGGAAAAGTGTGATAGCCAATTGGCAAGGTTGAGTGTGATGGTTCTCTTAACATGTCAACAAGAACTATCTTCCTAGTATTTTGATATTCCACACCGTCAGCTTGGGTGGCATGTAGTGATATACAACCAGGCATTTATCTATTACTTTATGACTAACTAGGCATCCTTCACTATTTTATCTTCGTCAGAAGACAGCCCTATCAGGAATAGAACTTACGTATTAAAACATCCAGACTCATACTTCTGACTCATACTAGTTGGACGTAGCTGTAATCTGCCAGAGATCTCTCGCCTCATATTGAAAGAGCAGTGGTGTGGATCCCTGTAGCTCATCAGAGCTCTGTTGTGAAGCACAGCGCTATGCGGCACCCTTTCATCGCCTGCGTAAGACGCTACTGTGAGCCCAAACGCATACAGCAGCGGCCTGAGGTCACGCCATGGGGGGCAGCCGCCCAATAAGCGTGCTTTCCATGAAGGACCAAAATAGCCGCCAGTTGTTGAAACAAACATCCCCATGGCAACAAGAGATAAATGTCATTCCACTGTGACTCCACATTTATTTGAGTCTCGCTGGACGCAATGGATTAGGAGAGACGTGCAGCATTCTGGTGTGTTGTGAAGGTCAGTGAGCAATAAAACAAACGTCCTACCTAGTGGAGTGAGTCAGAAGTCTGCTGATGTTGGCATGAGTCTAATGCCCAGGACCGGAATGACGTAAGAAACAGGGCCTCCATAGTTGGGCACCAGCGGGGCCTTGAAGTCAAGAGAGTCATCTAGAACTGAATTTCCTGAGCCAGGTTTCCTGAATCTCCACATTGAATGGACACTCTAGATTTGCAGGCAGATATGATTCAGCGTCAGACCTAATCCCTGTCTAGGAAAGTGGCCCAGAATGTTCAGCTTTGCTCTTTAACCGGGCACTATTTCATGAGAAGATATCCATCTGATAGCCCAAACCCAAACTAATTTCTCTGACTGACACTGGCTATGTGACCTTGGCCGTGACGGGCTGCCCTTTTTTTTTCTTCCAGGGAGCACCTTCCCTGGTTTCCTGGCCCAGCTCTCTCATTGGCTCTTGACTGGCTATTTAGCTGGAAGCTGCGGAATGTTAAAGAGTGGAACAGCGGGCAGCCCCAGGGAGATCTCTGTTTACATCACGGCTAATGATAGGTGGCCATCAGGGAGGAGAGAGGGGGGAATAATTAAAAAAAAAAAAAAACAATGACATGGAGGATTTGTCTCCGTCTTTCTAAATATGCGTAACACAGAAGCAGCGAAATGCATCAGCGCTGGCTAGCCGTGACATGACTTCATAGCGATGGCCAGCATCTGAACAGACGCCTCCTCAGTCCTCGTACACTTCCATAAGTTGTTTGGCATGCCGTTGCTAGGCTGTGTTTTGATTACCGTACCGTGAGCAGGGCTGCTGCCGTGGAGGGATAAAGAGTGGGCAATCTGCACGGCCACAGGGGAGCTCTTCAAAGAGCAGCACTGTGAGTCACAGATAGGCTGCTCCAGATTTAGCCCTAGTGGGGAAGATTTTTAGGAGGTCTGTATTAGCATTACAGCCCCCTAGAACTCTTTCAATGTAGGTATTATCATCTATGAGAGCTTCCCAGTGTTGGGGTTTGATTACTGTTTAGGCAGGAATAACACAAAGAGCTTAAACTTTTTTTTATCTGAGGCTACTTGCTCCATACATTTAGGTAGATTAGCAAAGTCCTACCAAAATGAAAACGTGAAGCTATAGTGCCCCCTTGTGGATTTTGTGGGAACATCTTGTTGGATGGCAAGACTGCCTCCCTTCACAACTTCATATTCTTTAAAACCATGTCCTAGAATTTGAATAATCTCATTTAGTAGCTCAGTCCATTTGCCAGATGCAAAACACTCTTTACTGATTGGTGTGCACATTCCACATCCATCAAACTGATCTGTCCTGTGGCGCTCCGCAGTTGAAACAATAATTTCTTCATGTTGAACTGTCTCTGTGTCTGCCTATTTCTGCAGGACCGCGTCACTATATCAGCTCCACTGCCACAATGACTGACCGCATGGACTGTTTCTACTGCCGTGACAACCTGCAGGGGAAGAAGTACGTCACCAAGGAAAGCAAGCACGTCTGTGTGCGCTGCTTCGACAAGCTCTGTGCCAACACCTGTGCTGAATGCCGCCGCCCCATTGGTGCAGATGCCAAGGTGAGAGGTCACCTCAGTCATGACCTGCAGCTCCTTTATGTTGACCCCAGTCATCTACCTTGGGTCTTTCAACGCTGTTCTCCTCTCTCCAACGACCCTTAGGAATTGAACCATAAGAACCGTCATTGGCATGAGGACTGCTTCCGCTGTGCCAAGTGCTACAAGCCCTTAGCAAACGAGCCCTTCTGTGCCAGGGATGATGGCAAGATCATGTGCGGCAAGTGCAACTCCCGTGAAGACGGTGCCCGGTGCCAGGCCTGCTACAAGGTCGTTATGCCAGGTCTGTACATCTTATTCATTCAACACAAAGGACTGGCTGGTCCTCTGGCTGATCAGTCTTTAGTGTAACTTTAAACCCATTTTCATCATACACTCTACCATACTTGCATAAGCTACAGCAGGATAGGAAACAAAGGCGCTGGCCTTCTTTCATAGACACCAGATCACACTAATCTTCCTGGCTGTTGGTTGTCTCCTTAAGGCACTCAGAACGTGGAGTACAAGAACAAAGTGTGGCATGAGGAGTGCTTCACTTGCTTCGATTGCAAGCAGCCAATCGGTTCGAAAAGCTTCCTGACCAAGGGGGACGACATCTACTGTGCCCCTTGCCATGAGAAGAAGTTTGCCAAGCACTGCTTTGGCTGCAAGGAGGTAACTTCGATACAAAAATAGCACAAACACACACACACACCTGACCTTGAAACTACCATACCTATGGCTTAACTGTCCCTCCGTTGGCTAAAGACATTGCTGTCATGCACCAATCACTCCTTCTCACCCCGATTCCCCCCAGGCCATCACCACTGGTGGCATCAGCTACCAGAACCAGCCCTGGCACTCGGACTGCTTCGTGTGCCGCACCTGCAAGAAGGCTCTGGCTGGAACCTCCTTCACCTCCCACGAGGATGCGGTCTACTGTGTGGACTGCTACAAGACCTCTGTGGCCAAGAAGTGCAATGGCTGCCAGAACCCAATAACAGGTACCGTCTCTTTGCTTGGGTTTTCATTGTTGCCCCTATTTTTTTTTTTATGTGTTTTGCAATGCCTGATGGAGAACCGCACAAGGGACTAAGGCCTGTCTAAAGCCTAATCTCACTAGCAGCATGGCTTGCCAATTACAATTGTTTTTGTCAATCTTTGGTAATCCTGACCACCTGAAGAAAGTGCCTCTGGTCTCCCTCCCCTTCAGGATTTGGCAGGGGCACCAACGTGGTGAACTACGAGGGGCACTCCTGGCATGAGTACTGCTTCAACTGCAAGAAGTGCTCCCTGTCTCTGGCCAATAAGCGCTTTGTGATCAATGGCGAGGACGTCTACTGCCCCGACTGTGCCAAGAAGCTGTGAGGTGGCAGTGGGATACGGAGGGTCCAGCCATATGGGCAGTGATGCCATAAGAGGTGTTGGGGAACTGGTAATCTAACGCATCTTTATGTTTCAGCTGCAGTGCTAAACGGGCTATACAATGTAATAACTAGCAACAAATAACATGTACTATTGCAGGTTTAAATAAATGGGAGATTTACTTTAGTGTTATCTTCATAATAAATGTATCCGTTTTAAACTTTAAACTAGTAAAGCATCAGAAAAATCTCCATCGCCATTAAAATGTCCATGTTTCTTCAACTGAATGACAGAATAATGTGCTTTAAGACCTGCACCATTCAACACAACTAAGCGCTTTTAGACTGGAGGACAGAATAATGTGCTTTAAGACCTGCACCATTCAACACAACTAAGTGCTTTTAGATAGTTTAGCTTTATTTCTGAAACTCACTTTTGTCGTATTTGAGAAAAGAGCCTTACTGGAAGATGCAGTCAAATAAGAGCTGCTAGAATCATGTATTTGCTTCTGTACACCAAACATGTATTAATACTTGGAGTGGATAAGTTTCTCTTGTATGGGATACGGTGAAGTTGACGTGTGGCTTAGATCAGATCAATACCAATTCACCTTAGTCACAGAACATGAGAAATGCTTGGGGAGTGAAAATCGATCTTGTTTGAACATTAAAATCCACCTAAAGCTTTCATGACCTCTTATTTCTTTCAGTAACATTTGTGAATGTTCATTTTCGCACATGCACAAATGGTCAACACAAACACTTCCTTTTTTTATCTTGCAAAACTTTATTTTAACAGTTTTATCCAGTACATTTTAGATATATTTACAAATATAATTTTATGGACTGGGCCGTATTCAGACCTGAACAGCTCTTTAGAAGTGAATCCTCCTCGTGGCCCAAGTTAGGTAGAATGATTGTCATGGCCGAGGTAAGCACACGTGACCTCTTACTTTAGTAATCATATGAAAATAAAAATCGGTCCTACTCTTTAATCTAAGGCACTGTTCTATCCTACTGCTGGAACAACTAGGAGATGGGGAACAGTTAGCTTTAAATTCAAGTTCATAGCATAGAGGGAGTACAGGGTTCTGTCAACAATGTCATCATCAGCCACGATCATGGAGAGGCCATGTCTGACATCAATAGTGCCGATCACATGTTAAGTTCAAGCATGCCTACACACACACACCCACGCACACACATAAAGTACAGACTTTATTGGCGGACTAAGGAGCCCACAGCATGACAGGGCACTTAGGGTGACTAATGCATTCTCTCCTTAAGGGTTCTAGAGGGACTCCGTTCAAAGGCCAAGAGAGGGGGGTGACAATTAGCCAACGCAGCCACCTTCATCTTCCTCAGGCAAACACCCCAGTCTCACCTCGCACCTCAAGTTGAAAAGACAGAACACCGTTCTCCTCAACACCGACAGCCTCAGGCCACTGGAAAACCTGAAATTAACCCACAGTGCCAAAACAACTAGGCCTCGTCAAACAAGTCATTATATTAAAATGCACATGAAAGGAATCTAGCAGATCTGAAGCGATCTATGCGGTCACATGTTGCAAGAAGAGTAAGCCATTACGACCAGCAGCGGTCACCAACACATCCTGTTTTAAATAGCTGAAATTCTTAGTATTCATTAATAACACACAACATAAGCTCCAGGATCCCGATGTGCTGATCTGTTGAGCCTTATATATTTATAGTTAGGGATAGTTTAAAATAGAACAGATGCAAACCAACATTCTGCTCAGGCTATTAAAGATCCAAGAACATCTTCATGCACCCATCAGTCGAAGCGCAGGGTTCAAGCTATTCACTTCTCCTGACAACCAAACTAAACATGGAGGCCAAGATGGGTCAAAGGTCAAAGAACACCTGATGGATCTGGGCTACTTCCTGCCCTCTATGGGATGACTGACAGACCTGTGAAGCTGTGACAATCCACCGTGGCCACCATCACCCGTATACTACCGCAACCGTTTTCAATTCGACTTTGCTACCCACACATTCATTTTCTGGACAGACCTTTAGACCACTCCTGTGAGTATGTAACATTTAGCTGGGCATCTAACCCAGACCTTACTTAACAAACCAGCACAAACTGTAAACTTAACAACACCTTCTGTCCACATCCTCATTCCCCCTCAGACACAGAGGCCATTCCAAGTCACTCACACAGAGTCTCTGCCAAACCAAACAGTAGCAGGCTCCCTCCTGGTCATCTTAGGAGATCAGGAGACCTTTGTGTAATATGTAAAGCTTTAGAGTGTTGTAACAGCGCCGTCTCCCTGGAGACAGGGCAGACGTCTGCTGCGGTCCTCACTAAGGTAACGCCTACAGTAACAGACTAATGAACAACATCTCCACACTACTCTACCCTGAATTACCCCTCCCCACTGTCACACAGAGACACGGCTTACCGGCCTAATACTGATTATATACATAACACTTAAATATGTAGAAATATATATTTCAAATATATATATTTTTATATATTTATAAAACAACCAAATTAGAGATCTTAAAAACTGAAGACAGTCGTCGGTAAAGAAGCATGTGTGCAAGAGCATTGATGGAGGGAGGAGCCAAGACATGTTTTGGAACACCTGACAGGACAAGAGGCCAAACTCTGGACCAGGAACTTCTTGTAAAACTAAACTCAATTCAAAACAAGCAATTCAAGTCGTGGGGCTGGTGCATTCCTCCTTACGGCAAACCCTGAGGGGGGAAACCATAGACACACACACACACACACACACACACACACACACACACACACACACACACACACACACACACACACACACACACACACACACACACACACACACACACACACACACACACACACACACACACACACACACACACACACACACACACACCTTGTCTGCATGTGCAATCAACAACATACGGGCCTACAGTGAATCCTCTGAGTTAAATGTAGAAATGTTATGTGACTACTATACATATTTCATACAGAGGACTATGGATTCATACACCCACCAGCCTTAGCTTCGGGGTGCTGTTAAGTTAAAGCAACTGATATGAGTATCTATTCATCACATTTATGTACATGTCAAGAACCGGCGAAGAACATCAAGAACCGAGAACTAAACACCATCCATCCTCTCTCAAATGAACTGGCAGAATATATGAACTTCGTTAAGCATGACAAGTCACGAAACGTTAATTTAGTTGTTAACGGCTCCGTCCTTCAGTTTACATTTAAAAGGAGGGCGTAGGACAAGGGCAACAACATGTCAATTAGATGGATGTAGGTTGAAGCTGAACCCCAGAAAGTACCCCTCTGTCAGAGCCAAGCTTTCTGAAGAAATGTGCTGACCGACGCACCAATGCCCCCACCCTCCTTAAAAATCAAAACAGAGGTTTCTCGGCAGCCGCAGGCGTGGCGGGGTGACGCCGGTAATGACTACGGGAAAAAACAGGCCGCGGCTGAGGGTGAGGGTCTGGAGGAAGAGGCGGTGGGCAGGGGGAGATGCCGTGTGGTGGTCAGAGCGTGAGCAGGGTGGAGGGAGGGGAAGCAGAGATGGTTTCACAACAAGAGGCCCCAGGCCCACCATGATGGCAGCTGGGAGCTTTCTCAGATTCCAGGAGAGGTTCCAATGTGGGTTGCATTCTTCAGCTCCTGTCATGGGCTTGGGTTTGAGAGAGTGTAAGTGTGTGTTTGAGAGTGTGTGTGAGTGTGTGTGAGTGTGTGTGAGTGTGTGTGAGTGTGTGTGTGTGAGAGTGTGTGTGAGAGAGAGTGTGAGTGTCTGTGTGTGTGTGTGTGTGTGTGTGTGTGTGTGTGTGTGTGAGAGAGACCGGAGGAGCAGCGTTCGTGTAGGTAAAGCTCTGAGCAAGGAGGCCCAATCTGACCACCACAGCTCCCCACCAGAAGCAGTTAGCCCTTATGGAATGCCCAGGGCTGCTTCTCTTTGGTCATGAGAGATCCGCAGCTGTGTCTACCCTCATCACTCACGCTAACACACATCCACATCAGTGTGTGCTTCTGGAATTTTCTTGGGAGGAAAAACACACAAACAAAAACAAAAACCTCAAAACAACAAACAACGAAGTGGTGGTCATAAAATCCAAAGACTCGAAGAGCAATAAATTACGACATTGCAGCCTCTTCAATTACAAAAATGACAAATAATAACAAAAACACAATGACAATTTCATTAATAATAGCAATACCAACAATAATAATAATAAAAAAAACAACAAAACAAACTCACAGGACTAAAATCTATGGAGGCCGACAGCTGGAGCAGATGAGCACACTGAAGAATATTTATGTATTCCCTGAAGCTTTTTTTTTAATGTCATCTGTTTTGTGAAGAGTTGAGGGCCGTGTCCCACTGCTCTGCGTCGGGTTGGTGGGAGACCGGGGGGGGGGGGGGGTCTCTGCTCTCAAGCTCAACTGGACAACAACTCACAGAGTGCAAAAAAATAAACAAATATGTATATATATATTTATATGAATATATGACAAGGATCCGTTCCTCACATCTCTGAAAGAGGAGGGGAGAAATGGCAGGAGAAAGAGGAGGGAAAAAATGGTCAGTAATTGCAAGCAGCACAGGACTGGTAACTAGAATTTGCAATGCATGTTTTATCCAAGAACAACCCAGAAGCTTGATCTCATTTAGACCTGGATGCACCACTGCTGCACCACTCCTTATGTTCTCTAGCAAACAGTATTTACTTCCTGGATAGGTAGTCCTGAGAACATACTAAAGCCATATCTGAGAGTACTGATTGTGCCTTTGAGGTGACGATCTTCTTCATTACATACACTGAGCGAGCTGCTATTCTGTGGTTTGAGCCCTTACCAGATAGGGCCTCTATAGGCTGGCTGGGGTGGAGGGAGCTGACGGGCGTCTTCTCCTCGAAGGCCACACGCGGGCCCTCGGGGACCCCCGTCTCACACGCGATCAGGCCCTGGTTGCAGGCCTCGGCCTCCATCAGCGGCCGGCCCTTGCCGTGGACGTTGAGGTCGATGAGCTCCTCGAAGCTCCAGGGCCCGGACTTCCCGTTGACCCCGGGCGCCAGGCCCACTTTGGCGTCCTCGTTCACGAACTCGGAGCCCTCCACCAGCCGGCTCTTGGACGGAGGACAACTGGGGAGGGAGGTGGAAGGGTCAGGGGTCAGGTTTGGGGTTAGGGGTCACACTGAATGACCTGGGGCAGACTCCTATATTGGTTAGGCTGGATAAGATGCTAATGTCACGTGCAGCGGCGTTAAGAACAATAATTGTCCTTTGCCCCCCCTCTGGTTTGCGCAGGCGGTTTATCCTGCCCCGACTGTAGGTCAGAGGAGAATGGCTGCCACGGAAAGCAGGTCTTTCCTGTTGTCCCCCTGCAGGGCTCAGGATGTCAGGCGGCCCGAGCTCTAAGCCTGCTCAACGGGATTAGCCCTGCACTGCTGGTCTGAGCCCCCCAGGCCCATTAGTGCAAGATTAGACGGGACTATCTGTGGCCACAGGGAGTAAACACAGACCCCTACCCCTCGGAAGGAAGGACCATCTCTTTGGGAGTGTTCTAATTGGTTAATACTCCCTGTTTGCTGACACGAGGTGCCCTATACAGAGTGAAGGTATTAGAGCATCCGTGAGAACCATGACGAGTGTGCGGCCGGAGAATCCCTTGGCTCCCCTGTGCTGTTACCTGACACAGGGTCAGACGTGACTACTGACACGGGGTCAGACGTGCTGGGAGTGGACTACTGACACAGGGTCACGGGGTCAGACGTGCTGGGAGTGGACTACTGACACAGGGTCACAGGGTCAGACGTGCTGGGAGTGGACTACTGACACAGGGTCACAGGGTCAGACGTGCTGGGAGTGGACTACTGACACAGGGTCACAGGGTCAGACGTGCTGGGAGTGGACTACTGACACAGGGTCACAGGGTCAGACGTGCTGGGAGTGGACTACTGACACAGGGTCACAGGGTCAGACGTGCTGGGAGTGGACTACTGACACGGGTCAGGGGTCAGACGTGCTGGGAGTGACTACTGACACGGGGTCAGAGTGGACTACTGACCTGTCAGCAGGGGGCTGCTCCATGCAGGAGCCGTTGCTGTTCTCCTTGTCCACCTCAGCCTGCCCGTTCACACAGCCCAGGGGCTCCTCCCTCTGAGGCATGGGCTCCGCTGAAGGAAGAGCCTCCTCCTCCTCCTCTTCCTCCTCCTCCTCCTCCTGGGTTTCCAATAGATTGGACTCCATGTCCGTGTCTTCTGGTTCGTCAGGACTCTCCTCTATGAGAAAAGAACAGAGGATCTATTAACACAGTGAACCTTACATCTTAAAAACATAAAACAACCAACAAACAAACCACAACAACAACAAAAACTGTTTGGTATGATGGCACATAGCGCGCTGTAATCAAGGAAGTGGCTTACCCTTGGGTTCACAGTTAGCTTGGTCGTCATTGTCATCTCCATTCATCTCCTGTTCGTCATCTCTCTGCTCAAAGCACACACAAAGACTGAATATCAAGACTGTAACGATTGGGACCCTTAATCCCAAGTGGGGCTCCACACCCAAAGCAGGAAGTCCCACTATTTGAAATGGGATCCCTAGACTGCCTGCAGCACTTTGGTGCAGGCTTCTGTTAATGTGATCCTGATACTCCATTTGAAACACGGACGATCATCACTTGCAAGCTACTTTCCAACATCCTAAAAGATTGTAAAGATCCTAAAGGAATAGGTACAGCATCTTCAAACTAGTACAGTAAAGTGACATTTAAAAACCTGGACCAAGAACTAAATGCAAAATATGCAAAATTTTGCTTTAGAGAAATAGGTGTGAGGATTTCTCTGTGATGCTGGATCCCACTTGATCGGTTTATCAAAGCTAGTTTGCCAATAGCTGGTCAGAAGATGGTAATATAAAGAGCACTGCTCTGCTCCTTTAAGCACCCAAAGCACTCCATACCTTTGGCCATCCAAAAGCTAGTTCAATAACCACGGTCTCAGATCAGGACAGTCAAGCACTTACAAACACCTTTGCCATAAGATACAGCATCCTGCTCTAAGACACCTTTGCCGTAAGATACAGCATCCTGCTCTAAGACACCTTTGCCATAAGATACAGCATTCTGCTCTAAGACACCTTTGGCATAAGATACAGCATTCTGCTCTAAGACACCTTTGCCATAAGATACAGCATTCTGCTCTAAGACACTGTTGCCATAAGATACAGCATCCTGCTCTAAGACACTGTTCAAATATAGACATAAGAAGCTGTGTTCAAATATGAGACTCCTGAATTACCGCCCTGGTTCTTTCTACAACGTACAGCTGCATAAACAGCAGTGACAGTAAAACAAAACCAAAGATGAACTCACAAAATACAGCGATGTGAGGCATTGGTGAAGAGCACTAGCCATTTTGTAAATGAACTTACCTTGAAGTCATTTTGGTCTGTTTTTCTGGTTCTCTTCATAATCTCCTCAATTCTCTGCAAATAGCAGTCCAAAGACACAGACACGTAATCATTGATTTGACATCATAACCTGCCCTGGAATGACCACAGTCAGTATATGCACAGGATTCCCCAATCAGTGATTTGGTCCAACATGTGTAGAATAAGACAAGACATAGAAGAGCAGGCCAGTGTGTGCAGACAGCTGATATGGTTACTAGATGTGGTCCCATATTATCCTCATCAGCCCTGTCTCTCTTTCTGTGTGTGTATGTTTGTGTGTTTGTTTGTTTGTTTGTTTGCTTTCTGACCTTCTTCCTCTCCATGCGCTCCTGTTGATTCTTCTGGACGATGCGTTCTCGCTCCAGGCGCTGTTTCTCCGCTTCTTCCGCGGCGCGTGCCTCAGCCTCCTCACGCTGCCATGGCGACAGGATAGTAAGTCAATCACACACATATCTAACAAATATCTAACCACTTCATGATGCATGGATGCCGTGGGGGACATGACTCTGACACTGACTCAAAACTTCAACCCACGCTAGAGCGCTCTTCACATATTTAAGTTAACGGCTGCTAGACACACACACACACACACACACACACACACACACACACACACACACACACACACACACACACACGCGCGCGCACACACACACACACACACACACACACACACACACACACGGGCGCACACACACACACACACACACACACGCGCGCGCACACACGCGCGCACACACGCGCACACACACACACACAAACACAAACTTAACCCAACCCTAAGAGAACCCAACCCACTGATCCACAAACCCACCCAAGCCTCCACTCTATGTAATCAATGACTGTGTTAAGCTGTGATGAACGTGTCTGACGTCGGGGAGGACCGTGTGGGCGCCTCACCTCCTTCTGCAGCTCAACCTGCCTCTGCTCCTCCTCCAGCTTCTGCTTCTCTCGATCCTCCTCGGCCTTCTCTGCGTCTTCCTCCTCCTGTTTCTTCCTCTCCTCCGCCAGTGTCTTCTCCTCCTCCTGGCGCCTCACTCTCGCCTCCTCGGCCAAGCGCACCTCCTCCTCCTTCCTCAACCTGCGGGAGTGACAAGAGTGCACAACAGTCACACGTGATGGAAAAACAAACAGGAACTAAAACATGGAGGACACGGGTTTGAATCTGGCCCGATGTCATTTCTCCTCACCTCTTCTCCCTCTCATTTCCTGTCCCACTCTTCACTAATCTATCAATTAAAAGGCATAAAAAGCCCAAAAACAAATCTTTAAAAAAAATAAAACATGTCTACCTCAATGTATTCTATGACTGGTGTAGTAGTAAGTTACCAATGACATAATGTATGCACTGACCAAGCAGACAGAACAAATGTGCAAAAAAAATTTGCAAACAGGTTCGGCAACATTGTTTCGCCCTTTTATGTTATTTGTGGCATCCACAATCACACATGCCAGTTGAGTTCAGCAAGATGTCTTTCAGCTGCTTATATCAGCGGCAGCTCCCTGGCCTCCTCTAGACGTTTCTGAGTGCACCAGGGGGATGGAGAGAGCGGAGTGCTCCAGGGGGATGGAGAGATTCATTGCTTTGGCTGAGGAACTCCACTCCTCCGCACTGCACCAGCCAGCCAAGCTCATGAAAGCCCATCTGGGGATTCTCCCCTCATCACTTCCTCCCCTCACCTCCCCTCCCCTCTCTTCCTCCTCCTCTTCCTCTCCTCCCTTCCGCTCCCCTCTCCTCCCATCCCCTGCGCTCCCCTCTTCGCTCCCCTCTCTTCCTCCCCTCCCCTGCGCTCCCCTCCCCTCCCCTCACCTCTCTTCCTCCTCTCTCTGCACGCGCAGCTGCTCCTCTCTCTCCTTCTGCTCTCGGGCCAGACGGCGGTTCTCGGCCAGGATCTTGGCGGCCTCGGAGGCAGACGTGGTTCCAGCCGCGGCTTTGGAGCTGGCGTCTGGAGGGATGAGAGCAAAGGGAGAAAGAAAGAGAGAAAAAAAAACGGTTAAAACAGCAGCGAGGAGTTTGGTCAAAAACTAGCAATCCAACCGCTGAAAAGGCATGCAAACCCCTCACAAACACCAACAGCACAGTTGGCACTGATAAAAAGGCTTGCTAGCATGTTAGCGCATGTCTTCTGGCGATACAGTTGCCGATGTCATGCTGTGAAAGCTATTTTGGTCACATATCTGCACTGTGCGTAGCCTAGGTGTCTAGCTGGGACAACAGGTGTGTTTATCTTTCCTCCACATGACCATTTACCATGTACATTAAGATGAATATGATACCAGTACTAGCTGCTTATAAAAACATGCTTGAAAAAGTGGCAAATTGTTGGATACGGTCTGTTCAACCCTCCCTGTCGGAATAAAGAAGGTAAACATAATAATATAACACAGTTATGGCCACTTCTACTTTCTTCTCCCTTTTTGTCTGATGTACATTTCCCTGGTGATGCACTGTGTGCTACATACGGCTGTAATTTACTAAGAATGTAGCCGCCAGATGTGGCTGGGCGGTACTGGCGAGTGCCTGGCACTTGCAATAGACTGTCATTGTTGGGAAACTGATTAGAAACTAATTGACCATGGCTGTATTCCAAGAGAGAGAAAAAAATTGATCGTGTTAAAAAATAAACACAAGGAGTGATAATTTAGTCAAAATTAGATTGATGCCTGGATAACTCACCCTAATTGTACTTGAGCACATTCCAAATGTTTTAGAGACTGCAGCAGACTGTCAGCTCTAGCACACAGACTGTTTCACATCCCACAGCAAGGATGAGCTCACCTGACACGTTTCTCTCACAGCTATAAGATTTCACACACAACCAACTGCTACTGTACGTCTACGTCCCAAGAGCATCTGGCAAATGTGCAACAAGACCCCGCCAATCAAAGGAGCTCCACTTCCAGCTAGGCTAATTCACAGATTACAGCGTCTGTCCTGGAATGCTGCACCCTACTCTATCCACCAGGGGGCGTCGTCGCACCTTCACATTAATGCCAGAACTCAAAACACAGTCACCTCCGAGCTCCAGGGATGAAAACCCTCCTCCGTCACCTTAAACATTACGAACAGATTAAAAGGTGACCCAGTGTGGCACCCTCCTCATTATAGCCAGGCGGCCTGTATAACGACCTTGAGGGTGAGTCGAATGCTCTGCAACACAACAGGGCAGAGTTTCGGGTCAATAATCTGCCCCAAGGGACGATCGCCTTACCTCAACCTCTCCAAACAGACTGAGGCAGCAGTCAGTCTGTACCCTCTGCCTTCTATAATAGCTAGGGCCATGTGAGAGCTAACGGCAGCACTGTCTCTTCTATCCTAAAACACACCAACAGCAAAGGCTTTGGCTTCAGATTCACCCTTCCAGCACTAAAATGTAAATGGGCCTCAGAAATAGTGCATTCAAGAAATTGCTTTTCATTTTTTATAGACCTACTTCATGGTATATCAACATCTTTTTGGAGCATATCTTCATATTTTCTAGGACATTCAAAAATGATTTTTACCAACCGCTATGCATCAACGCTCAAGCTCTTACCACTGCAGGTGTGAGCAGTTATGCACACAGATGACGGAGGGGTGCAGCGTGTTTCTGTCGCGCTGCTTTGAGCGGCTAATCTGTGTGCTTATTCAACGGCAGCAGCCTGCTTTAGGAGCAGTACTCTGTGAAGGGAAGGCCTGGGTGGAGGTATGTGACGGACCGAGCCTCGGTTGCCGTCAACATGTGTGGGTTGGGTTTGGCCCGAAAAGCTCAGAGACAGAGCGAGGGTTCAAATATAAAGGTTTATTCCATATCCAATATTCTGGAGAACTGCTAAGCCTCTCAATAGGCAGAGGACAAAAAGCAACAGTCTCCAGGAATATCACCTGCTCAGCCTCTAAATGGGGTAGAGGTCACAAATCAGCAGTAAACATGGTCTACAGCAAAACACATACCTGACAAGACTAGACTACCTGAACTAGACAGAACAATGAACCTATATACCTGGCGGCCAGCACCATTTCTACACACCGGGGTTGACACGAAAACAAAACAATACAACAATGACAAAACAGACCCTGAGACACAAACATAGTATTTTGTCACAATCATCAATCAAAGAAATACTATGTCATAAATAAATTATGTCTCAAAAGTTTGTTAAAAACCACCTTATCCAAGTGGTGTGGCCCAGACCATTTTGGGTGTCCCCCCTGCCAGTCTGGGCAATTAGCAGTTTCACTGGGGTAGGATCCAATTGTAATCAGTGGTATGAGTGTTTGTGTGTGCGTGTGTGTGCAAACCATGTCTGTTGGGTGCGCTAGTGGTCGCAAACATGGGGCAGAAGTGTGCAGTTCATGTGCGGTCGCACCACGACCGTCACAAGGTACACAAACAGGGCAGATGCGGAGGATCCAGAGGCACTCACCCTCTTTGGGCTTGGAGGTGGTGCTGGTGGTGGAGGAAGCGGCCGGACTGGCCTGGGCGTTGGGCTTGGTGGTGGTGGTGGTGGTGGTGGTGGCGGCAGCGGCCGGACTGGCCTGGGCGTTGGGCTTGGTGGTGGTGGTGGTGGCGGCGGCTGCCGGACTGGCCTGGGCGTTGGGGTCTGGAGACATGGGCATGAGCGGCTGCAGGGGGGACATGTCTTTGGGTTTGGAGTCCCTCTTGCGGAGGGTAGGCGGCCCGGTGGGGGTGAGGGCCGGCCTCTGGATGGGCGGGGGCTTGGAGGCGGTCTGCGGCTGGGGGGAGGGGGGGCGCTGCTTCAGCCCTGAGGGGGACGGGGGGCGGTGACGTGGACTCTGCCTGCAGAGAGAGGGGGGGCAAGGGGAATCAGAAACCGCAGACAATAAAAACACGACACGCACACACACACACACACTCAATCGGTCACACACAGGTGAGGTCACTGAATGAGGCCATTGAAACCTTGCCTTCTCAATGTGTTCAGCCGTACTGGAATGTGATACGCTGCCATGTCTTGGCTTTACAAAAGAGCTGGTCTTACATAAGAACACTGCAGAGGACACCCAGTGATGAGAGCCTCTCCTGAGGGTCAGCCACAATACTGCAACATGTGATGATGACTGCCACTGAAGTCTACCTGACAGGAAATGTATGTAATGTTTTCAATTCACACGTTAGTGCACGCCAGACCTTGGCTTAGCGGTCACAGAAAAGACATCGCCCTTATGTTTTGATGCCTTTGGATTTGGACTTACTTTACATCAACAAAGGGTTCCTTTTGTTCTGTGTGTGTGTGTGTGTGTGTGTGTGTGTGTGTGTGTGTGTGTCTTACCTGGCAGCGCCTGGAGAAGGGGTTCTCTTGTTGGTGCTGGTGTTGAGGGGGGCAGGGGAGGGGGAGCGATGGCGGCCACTGGCAGTGGAGGGAGAGGCTGGGCGGCCACTGGCAGCGGAGGGAGAGGCTGGGCGACCACTGCCAGTGGAGGGAGAGGCTGGGCGGCCACTGCCCGTGGAGGGAGAGGCCGGGCGGCTCCCTCCTGGAGATGAGAAGCGCTTCTCGGCTTTCTGCTGCTCGGTGACGAAGGTTTGAAAGATGAGAACACACGGAGAAAGAGAGAAATCACTTTTATAAGCCAATTCTGAAGCAACAATTCAACAAACTATACACACTGATAAAAGATCACATCATTGCATAAAAAAAAATATACACTCACAATGTGTCACACTCTAACAAACACAAACATAACATTGTACTATTGTTGTGTTACACAGTGTGTTGTTGTGTTATATATTGTCCCACGTCGCACCAACAGGAGCAGTGCTCCAAATCCCGTTGTATGCAAATACAATGACAAATCAAGGCTTTTCTATTCTGTTCTATTTCTATAAACCAAGTTGACTCCACTGATCAGACTGAACATATGCATCACTGTGTTACAGTTGAACAGTCATCGGACCTGAGGGTGTCTGTGTGTTCTAAAGAGATTCTTCCCAAAAGGTTGCAGGCGCTATGACTGTAAAACCTGTGTCTCTGGTCCTGTGCCCGCTTTCTTTTTACTGTCTTCTACTCCTTGTTCATTTATTAGAAAGGAAGTGAAACCTTCTGTCTGCCTAGTCTCTGAGCGCTCTATACACTTTGTACACGGTCTGAAATGTAGAGATTCGAACATTTACCTGACGTGTTTAACGTCAGATCAAAGACAAATGTCCAGATTATATGTCAAGTTCTCTCACTGAATTCTTAACATGCTCGAGTCCAGTTTTATGTTACAGAGTGAAGTTCTCTCGTTCCATTGTAACAAGCCCATTGGCTGTTGAGGGCCCTGCCATGGGCGGGACTCAGTACTAAGTACAGCTTAAAAAAAAAAAAAAACACGTTTCACGTTTGGCTGGAAGTGAAAGGAGACTGTGTTCAAACGTTTAACGATCAAGTCAGAAGTTGAGAATCTCAGGCAAACTTTTAAGGTGGTCTGACTCCTGTCCCGTCACTGGCTAGTGCACTCTGGACTTGACTGGTGGTGACCTAATTGCACATCAACCAGGGGATTCCCTAATGCTAGGGACTGGTGTCACTTCTAATCCCCATCTACTGAGATAGTATTCAGGCTGTGATTGAGGCGCACATGCACACGCACACACATGCACACACACACACACACACACACACATAAGACCTCTCACTTATCGGCTTGTGGTGAGCACATTTCACCACTCAGCAGTGTTTAGTTTGTCTTGTCCCCTGCTTGGCACGAGCTCTGCTCTACTCTACTCCTGCCTCCTCAGTGGTTCCGCGCTCCTGACTGGTTCTGCGCTCCTGACTGGTTCCGCGCTCCTGACTGGTTCTGCGCTCCTGACTGGTTCTGCGCTCCTGACTGGGCCTCAGTGGTTCTGCGCTCCTGACTGGGCCTCAGTGGTTCCGCGCTCCTGCGCTCCTGCTGAGCACTAGCTCTGCTCTACTCATGCCTCCTGACTGGGCCTCAGTGGTTCTGCGCTCCTGACTGGGCCTCAGTGGTTCTGTGCTCCTGACTGGGCCTCAGTGGTTCTGTGCTCCTGACTGGGCCTCAGTGGTTCTGCGCTCCTGACTGGGCCTCAGTGATTCTGCGCTCCTGACTGGGCCTCAGTGGTTCTGCGCTCCTGACTGGTTCTGCGCTCCTGACTGGGCCTCAGTGGTTCTGTGCTCCTGACTGGGCCTCAGTGGTTCTGCGCTCCTGACTGGGCCTCAGTGGTTCTGTGCTCCTGACTGGGCCTCAGTGGTTCTGCGCTCCTGACTGGTTCTGCGCTCCTGACTGGGCCTCAGTGGTTCTGTGCTCCTGACTGGGCCTCAGTGGTTCTGCGCTCCTGACTGGGCCTCAGTGGTTCTGTGCTCTTGACTGGGCCTCAGTGGTTCTGCGCTCCTGACTGGTTCTGTGCTCCTGACTGGGCCTCAGTGGTTCTGTGCTCCTGACTGGTTCTGCGCTCCTGACTGGGCCTCAGTGGTTCCGCGCTCCTGCCCAGGCAGAGCAGTGCAGGGTGGGGTTACATTCTCCGGTACTTTGCATCCTTCCGAGCTCGGCAGCTCTTCTTACCCTCCCTCCTCCTCCTCCCCCATCCAAATGCCTTATTTAAAACACATCGCCGTATCATTTTCATACAGATGCCATCTCGCCTGTAGTGGCCGGCCGTGGTTACCAAGCTCTGCCCAACTCTGCTGTTTGCTGTTCCACCAGAGCTGATTATACTGCACACAGAAAGGTACACTCTATAAAGCTTTGTTAAACAAAGACGGACAAATGAGGGAACTAGGCACAGCGCAAAACAGATCAACTGCTGTAAGCCAGCTTTTCCTATGCTTCAACCTTCCTCCAAGTCCTTTTCATCGAGGTAAACTAGCCAATGATATCCCCAAACTATTTTCACTCCCAGTCCAGTGTCACTAGTGTCACTTACAGTGCAGGACATGTTTGTGATCAGCATCAGTGATAGGGGCGTGGGGCTGCTTTGAGAGGCAAATCAGAGCAGATAATAATGTGAGTGCTGCCAATGGAGCGTGGCTTCATCACGGCCACACCAGTTCCTTCCAGGAGAGAGGAAACACGCCGATCCTTGCTAATCGCACAAGTTTCCATTCATACCAGCAGACTTTGCACCGTGCAGACAATCATTTCCCCCCACAAAGAACACTTGCATGTTACCATCTCTGATATTACATGGCCACGAAAGACCACGACTCATGTAAGGCAGTAACACTGACAAAACCTCTGTTAAAAGCTATGGGTGTATTTGAACATGCGTGTAGCTAGATTTCAGCGTGACAAAGCACCTATGCAGACGTCTGTATTAATACTTCATGCATTCAAAGCAGTGTTCCCATTTGTGTACTTCTATTACAGTGCGTACGTGAGTGACTGCAATCGAATGTTGATGTACGTTCCCTGCGCTTGTAAAACTAAAATCCCCATGCAAAGCCAAGCCACACCAAGCCAGCCAACATAACTAAATATAACTCATCACAACTAAACACATGTAAACTTCTAAATATCAATAAAAATGGACAACAGACAGCGCTGTGAAGGAGGGCCTTTACGGATCCAGAGTCTAGCATGCGGCGCATGTTGCGGCTGCTGCCAGCCAGTTGTGCACTGTTGTTGTATCCTGCCACCCTAAGTTACTATGCTTGTAAAACTAAAATCCCCATGCACCAAGCCAGCCAACATGACTAAATATAACTCATCACATCTAAACACATATAAACTTCCCAACATCAATAAAACCGGGCAACAGACAGCGCGTGTTGTACTGTGAAGGAGAGCCTTGTGTTGCGGACTTGTTGCGAGTTGTGCACTGTTGTGCTATCCTTGTATAACTACAATTTGCATGCACCGTGTCTGACAATCAAAACTAAACATTCCTATACACCTTGCCTGGCAGCCTCTCCCTCTCCTATCATATTATGCTAATGTGGCCATATTACCTACTTTAATTATTTTTTTGTTGAATTGTTTACCTAAATTTGACTTTTTAATCTGTTAATCAAATTGATGTTTCTAAACCAAATGTTCTCTCTTATAGCATGACCTTTGCTCGCAAATACCAATGGCTTTGGAAACATTGTTCTCATCCCCATATCCATTAAGTACACATACGCATATTAGGCAGCCGAACTCTACCCACTCACTTTGTCTCTTTTCGTAGTCTAGACTATCTTCGCTGTGGGATGCTGCTGTAGTCTCTCCACCTGATCTACTTGCAGAAACCCTCCTCCTACACTAACCCAGCCCCATCACAATGTCATGCACTTATTCTACCCCATACTCTGTGCTAGCTTTACCTGCACATCATTGCCACCATCCACCTAGTTTACTGTTCCATAACTCTACTTACACACTTGTAATAGTAACATACTGCACACTGTATACCCACTAAGCTCTTCTTCAATACTTGAAGGCTCTCTCCTCGCCTTATCCACTATCACTTTAGTATGCATCATGTATATACCCTGTTATGTTTGTATGTACTGTGTACATTTACCACAAGTATGCTAGCATGCTCATCCTGATACGTGTATGAATTCATCTGCCATGTTTCTGATAGTCTCCCCTCCCCTTCTTTTTCCATCTCTACCTCTCTACCCGGCCAGCTCCAAGGAGATGGGCCCCCCCTTCTGCTCAAGGTGTCTTCCAGTTAACAGGGAGTTTTTCCTTGCCCCTGTCAGCATTGTGCTTGCTCCAGGGGAGTCGAGGCCCTGGGCTCTGTAAAGCGCCTACAGACAATTTGATTGTTTTGGCACTATATAAATAAAATGTAATTGAATTATTTGATTTGCCAGCGAATGTAAGTTTGTAAGTATATATGTGCAGGTAAGGTGCATATTTGTGTGTGTGTGTGTGTGTGTGTGTGTGTGTGTGTGTGTGTGTGTGTGTGTGTATCCTTACCGTGGCACCACTGTCCAGTGCGGCGTGGGCAGAGGCGGAGGTGGGCATGCCGTTGCGGCGGTCACTGCTGCGGCTGCGGACCGGCTGGGTGCGCCCGGCGGTGGGAGTGGCCGAGGCTGAGCGAGGACACAGCATGTAAGACTCTGGGTCAGAGGACACGCAGGGGGAGGACAGCGAGCGAGGGACAGGCGGAGGACAGGAGGACAGCAGGCAGGAGGACAGGACACATGCAGCCCGCAGAGGTGTGCCACCAAGCGGGGGAGTCGAGGAGAGAGAGAGAGAGAGAGAGAGAGAGAGGGAGAGGGAGAGGGAGAGAGAGCGACAGATAAAGAGGGAGAGAAAAATGAGAGAGACCAGAATGGGAAAGACAAGAGCACAAAAACAAGAGATTGCTGGGTGTTAGTGCCCTGGGTCGGCTACAGGTTGTCTTCTGCCCCGCTAAGCAGGCAGTGGGGGGGCAGGTGTAGGTGGCTGCAGGAAGTAGGAGCAAACACAGCTGTGGGGTCAGGGGGCATTCTAAACACATTTAAAAACCACACCCAAATCACCACCACCCTCCAAAACACACACTGTCATCACACGCCAAAAGACCAAACACAGACTCCAGAGACACCGGCAAGCCCAAATATGCCAGACCCACCAGCACAGCACAGCACACCACACCAGCACATGACACGCAGGCACACACGGAACAGATAAAGTCAACAACAACAACTCAACAACAGTGAACACACAGGCATGTGCAGCCCACACACACTTCTATGACAGGAGCGGCTTTCATTTGCGACTACGGCTTCTACTACTTTGGTTCGTTCCTAAAATGAAGGAGAATCTAGCAATTTGGGGGGCGTGCTTTCCAGTACCGGTACCGTCTGGAGGCACTGCTGCTTCTTGATTCATCCAGTACCACAGCCTCTGGGTCACACGCAGACGTGGAGTGCTTATAGACGATGACACAGGGGGGGGGGGGGCTGAGGGAGTGCAGGCAGGGGCGGGTGGGCGAGCGGGCCTACTAGCAGCGCTGCTTGGCGCCAGCCTGGGGAACTTCACAACAAGGTGGCAGAGTGTGCCATGGGGGCGCAGGAGGTTCCGTGAGGGTAATCCAGGGACACGGGGATGATGAGGCCTCCGTGTCAAGGTGGCAGAGTGTGCCATGGGGGCACAGGAGGTTTCGTGAGGGTAATCCAGGGACACGGGGATGATGAGGCCTCCGTGTCAAGGTGGCAGAGCGTGCCATGGGGGCACAGGAGGTTCCGTGAGGGTAATCCAGGGACACTGGGATGATGAGGCTTCCGTGTCAAACGCAGGCCACTCATAATTAATAGTGACTCATTTTATACGCTCATACTCTTACGCAAGACAGCCGTAATCCTCTGGTTGTGTGCATCTTATGAAAGATTATTTTTAGTTACAGAAGAAAGCTATTGTGTGTGTGTGTGTGTGTGTGTGTGTGTGCACACATGGGATGGGTGATGTGAGGGCACGGGTAGCATGCTGTACTGGAGAAACTTAAGTCGAAATCTGTATCGAGCTAGTTTTGGAGGGATTTTAGCCTAGTCGTTTCTCGATGTCCTCAGATCACTGTGCTGGGAGAAACCAGAGTGGCTTAGAAGCTGCTGCAGCAAATACACCGACCCACGACTGCTGAGCAAACAAACACTAAAGAACTACAAAGCTAATCAAAGTCTCCTGCACCAAGGCCTCTGCTTGAAACATCATCCAATAAGTGTGGGCGCATTTAACAAGTATGCAGGTATTCTGTCTTTCTCTAACTTGGAATCAAATCCTCTGCCAAGTTTGCTAAACTCGAAATGCTGACTTCAACTTGAACCAACAGGAGCGCTGTACACTTAGTTTTAATGCAACGGTGGCCCTACAATATCTGTCAATCTTAAGCTCCTAATTTAGCAACCTGAGTGCAATCCTCAGCTAAATCCCTTCAGAAGGCCGACGAGCGGAGAGCTAAGGTGTGTGAGGAGAGAGGAGGTGTGTGAGGAGCGCTTCTGGAGGTGGAGGAGGAGGAGGAGGGTGGTGGTGAGCAGAGCCCATCCGGTCCTCCCCAGGATAGGTTTAGGACGGGTGGATCAGGCGGGGGGGGGGGGGGGGGGGGGCGGGTTGCTGCAGGTCCAGGGCACGGTACATCTCAGTCTCGTTCAGTCCATCACTCCCTCCTGCTCCCCCTCACACGCACAGCGGCGCCCAGCTAATCAGCTTAGTGGAGATCTCTCTGTGTGCTCTCCGGCTGCTCAGAAACATGTACGTGTGTGTACGTGTGTACGTGTGTGTGTGTGTGTGTGTGTGTGTGTGTGTGTGTGTGTGTGTGTGAAGGGGGAGCGCATTATGCCTAATGAGCTGCAGCAGACTTTGCACACCTGAACTCTCTAACCGTGGGCCTTCTCCCTCGTGCGTTACTCAGACAGAATGGAAACACATCCCCGCAAATGAACCAGGACAGGGCAGAGACCCACACCAGCAGCAGCAGCATCAGCAGCAATAGAGGCATCTCTGACCACCAGCCAAGGGCCCAGGCTGGGGTGAAGGTGGACTCTTACTCTCTCTCTCTCTCTCTCCTCTCCCTTTCTGTCTGTCTGTCTGTCTGTCTGTATCTGTGGTACTCTCTGGGGTTACCTGGGGCGTCTGCTCCCTGGGTGGAGATGCCGGTGGCGCTCTTGCTCCTAGCGAGTGAGGCCTGGGTGGGGGTGAGCAGGCGGCTGAGAACAGCACTGTCCACGGGGCTGGCCAGGCCGCGGCGGGCTACACGCACGCCGGAGCGAGACGGAACCAATAAAAAAAACAAAAAGGAAGAAGAGAAAGAGTAGGAAGAAAGAGAGAGAGAGAGAGGGAGAGAGAGAGAGGGGTTGAAGGAGGAAAACAAAAACACAAAATTAAGCCCAGGTGTGGTGGAGGGTGTGAGGGGAGAAGCAAACTTTAACACCAGAGGAGAGAACAGAAGAATCAACATGAGCAATCAGGCTGGAGGTCATTACCGTTACAATGCAAAAGCTGATGTGAGGTCAGGGGTCAGGGGTCAGAGGTGAATGTCGGGGGCATTAGTGAACTAAACTGGAGAGGAGTGAGGGTGTGAGTGCACTCGGGTGTGGGAGAGGGAAGGGTGGAGGAGGAGGAGGTGGAGGAGGGGGAGGGGGTGTTGAGGCTCTGAGGTAAATATCTCTACAAGAGCTCACCCTCTCCTCTACCACGGTAAGCACTGATTGGCTACAAACGTTCCAATAGAAAAATCACTTTTTCGGTCATCAGTGCTGACGTGGTGAGGATGCAGGGATTTGACTGCATGGAAATATTAACATGGAACAGCAGGGGAAGAGTGAGTATGACAGGCGGGCAAGAGCTCTTTGTGTTCCATCGGAATTAAAGTGGACCGCAGTACATTTAAACATCTGCAGTTGTGCCGTCATAGTCTCAATGTTACGGTTGGCATTAAAAACAAATCACCTGTTAGACTTAGTTTACTATATTAGGTGGTCATGAGAAGGCATGGCAATGTATTAGGACTACTACTTCAGTACAGACAGTAGTGACAAAGAGCTCTTGGAGGGGTAACAAAAAGCGAATCTAGAAATTCCCCATTGCTACTGTTTGTAACTGCTGTTACAATTTCAAGAATGAGAAGTAAAGTAAAATCAAGAGGATGAGTCACTTCTCTCATACAGAGAGTTTGACATTGCTGATCAGGACAAAAAAAAAAAAAAAAAAAAACGAAAGAAAGGGGAATCATTTGGTTGTGCTTCAGGTCACCTGGTGACAGGAAGGAGCCAGCATCTATTTGAGATGTGGGTTTCATTTTCATTTTTTTGAAGGAGGCCAACAACATTCAGCCAGCTCCCTGAAGAATTGCCTGTTATTATGGGTCTCTGGGTAATTAGTGGGGAGTCTTTAGAGGAAGGTGAGGGGGGGGGGGGGTCGGTGTGTGTGGCTTTAATGAGCATCTCCTCTCTGTAAGGGATGTTGTTGGGGGCAGGGATCAGGATGGTTTGACAGTAACATCATATTAAACGTTTAAGTAACAGTCGAGTCTGTCTGCAACTCGAATACATATACACTTAAAACAGAGATTCATTATCCTGGTCTTTCTGGCAAACTGATCTCCGGGCGACAGGCATCTTGAAATGAAATCAGTTTAGTCCAAAGTGAGGTTTAAAAGGAAGAGCTAGTAAATTCATTTTCCTGTGGAAGTATTTGTGTGAGAGAGCTTCAGGGCTGTGACAGAACAGAACACAACACAATACAACTGACACAAATGACACAACAACCACAGAAACACAGACACACAGAGAGACGACTCGTGCACGAGACTGAGGTGTAGGCACGGACCCAAGCGCTAGTGTCATCTGCGACGAGAGAGAGAGAGAGAGAGAGAGAGAGAGAGAGAGAGAAGGCTGCATTCACAGAAAACAAACAAACAAATAGGGCATTGTTGTTAGTGCAGACAAAGAAGCCATTCCTGACTGGCAGGCAGCTCAGTGGAGGGGGGAGAGAAGGTTAAGTCATGATTATTGCAGTGAGTGGAACACTGCATGTGCTCTGTGCAGACAGGACCTGAGGAGAGAAAGAGAGGGAGAGAGGGAGAGAGAGTGGGAGAGGGAGAGAGAGGAAGAGGAGAAAGGCGCTGTGGTGTGGCGAGAGGCGGCCAAAAACAGTCTCCTTTTCATGAGAGCAAAACACACACACGCACATGTACGTACACGTACGCGCACACACACACACAAACACACAGTGGGGTTAGAGGTCTGTTATTAAGGCAACTGGACTGGGCACGCATGTTAGAGATAAAGGCATAAGTGTGGAGTCTGACTGCAAGCAGAAAGACGAGGCTGTATCAGAGCATGCAGCCACCATCAGAGAGCCACACAGTAACCCTGTTAGTTCGATCGCTGACCATGCTGTGTTGCGGTCTGACGGGGCCGTGTGTGAGGCACGTGCAGACAGGAAGCTGGTGGCCGTGGATGCAGACAGATGGAACTGCGGCACAGCACACGCATGCGAGGCTATTTAGGGAGGGTGATACTCGTGCCCTGGGTTACAGTAAGCACCTGGGTCGTCGGGAGACTTCTCTGCTCTGGTGGGGGTCGGAGCTCGAGCCGCCGCCCGAGACAGGGAGGAGCTGCGGCGTTTCTGGGTGGGCTGGCCTAAGGAGGGGGGAGAGCGCACAGGGACGGCATGTGAGACTCATTGGGCCGTAACTCTATTACAGCGGGGCGAATCAATGCAGTACAGCACAGCACAGACTGTAATCAAGGGCAGGAGGCAGAGATAGCATAGAGGAGGGTCTGTCTGTCTGTCTGTGTCTGTCAGAGCAGGGGCCTTCAAATCAGCTGTCTGCACATCTGGGTCCGGAAGGAGAATGGTGTGTGTGTGTGTGTGTGTGTGAGTGGTGTGTGTTTGTGTGCGTGTGTGTGTGTGTGTGTGTGTAAGTGTGTGAGTGGTGTGTGTGTGTGTGTGTGTAAGTGTGTGAGTGGTGTGTGTGTAAGTGTGTGTGTGAGTGGTGTGTGTGTGTGAGTGGTGTGTGAGTGGTGTGTGTGTGTGTGAGTGTGAGTGTGAGTGTGTGTATGCATAAATATGGGTGGGTAGGTGTGTGAGGCACTTGAAATGATCTGGTCCAAACCTACAGACTTAGAAGACAAAATTAGGATATACAAACTTAAAATAAAGTTTGTAAAATGTTCTTACATGTGTGCCTTTCATGCACACAACGGCACTACACTGCATTGCATATCTTCATTTACTGTTCCAAAAACCTTTCCTGACTTACATTTCCAGGGTTATTCTACTCTCAGTCTAAGAACGCTACTCTTTAAGTCCGTTAGCCAAACTATTGCATTCTAGACTTGGAGGTAAACTAGGTTTTGGTTGGACCATCGTCCTCTCCTTTGACTGAATAGATCAAATCAGTCTTTGCTTTATTCTAAGGGGACAGAGAGAGGGAGACAAGAGAGAGGGGGATGAGAGAGAGGGGGGTGAGAGAGAGGGGGATGAGAGAAAGAGAAGATGAGCGAGAGTGGTAGAGAGGAAAGGAGGGTGTCTGCACCTGTCTGTTCCACCTGTGGCTGCTTATTATGGGCTTCCTTAGTGGGTTGAGGGGCATTGCTAGGCAACCGGTTCAAAGACGAACTCCTCCGCTTAACACCTGAGAGAGATGAGAAAAGAGCCAAGGACACACTGACTGAAGAGCTGAAAACAAAAACACTCACACACACTACGTCAGACACACACACACACACACAATGGGGTCTAAGCTGTAGTGTACTGAAGTGAGACACAAGTGTGTGTGTCTGTCTGATCTCCACTCCAGCCGCTGCCACTGTCTAGATTCTCTGGAAGGGAAGAAAAACAAGAGGATGAGCCCAAGAAAAACATGGTGCGGGGAGAGGAGAGGAGAGGAGAGGAGAGGAGAGGAGAGGAGAGGGGAGGGGAGGGGAGGGGAGGGGAGGGGAGATCAGCTGAGTCACTGCCCTCCCCTCCACTGCAGGGACCACAGGACTGCTGGGAGGAAATTGTACTTGCTCTGAAATCAGCTCACACAATCACTTCCTCAGAAACACACAGGCCCAGCACAGTCTCATTAAAACACAGCAAATCTCCATGGGCAAACACAGGGGGAGGGGGGAAACCAAAGACAAACAACAGCATGGCAACACATCATTAACCTTGATGTCCACCTGTCTAACTGTATTTTTGACTGTGGTAAAAGGCTAAACACAAAGCATGAGATGACACTGGAGATGGGATTGTGTTTAGAAGTGTGAGCGTGGAGATGAGGAAGAGGAAAAGGAGGAGGAGGAGGGGGGGGAACAACACACTTACTTTTGTCAGGGGAGTGGACGAGGGTGGCGGAGGAGGAGGAGAGGCGCTTGCTGATCACCGCCTCGCCTGGCTGTTTGAGGTTCAGGGAGGAGGTGGACCGTCTGTCCACTATAATGGGGGGGGTCAGTGAGAGGGACACACAGACACAAGGGGAAGGGGAGGGTTAGGTTCATGACACAAGGGTGATTGACAATGATGTTAACCTATGAGCTACCATACTGGGAGATTATCATTATATCACAAGGTTACTAAAAACGCTATGAACACGTTCTTGCTAAACTAATGAACATAGGGACCAACATGAGGGTTAGGCGTGTGAGTTCTAGGCACTCGAACCATGCGCTCAGTTCTTGTACACTTCTTGTACAGTACCACAGCAGTCAAGCCAAACTCATCACTGCCTGCAAGAACAGCCACAGCCAACGTTCAGACAAGCATCAAACTGTTAGTCTGTTACCAAGGTGACGAACCCTTAAAACAAATGACACCTGTGGCAGAGACAGTGCATTCACAGAAGTGCTCTTGTGAGCTCTCGCACACGCACACGCACGCGCACACACACATACACACACACGTATGCATGCAAACAGCAGGAGATTGAGTCTCAGGAGCGCAGCTATTGGTTGGTGTTTCCTCTGAGCTGCGGGGGTGAGTGAGCCTCCTCCCCCCGACCTGGAAGAACCTTGAAAAGTGAGTAGTGAAGTGAGACATACAGACAGCATCAAAAGAGAAGGTCCCTGTTGAGAGGTGGGAGTGAGGAAGAGGAGGAGGAGGAGGAGGAGGAGACAGCAAAAAGCCACGTGTAACTCAGGGTGCTGTTAGTGAGGGCTGGGGAGTTAAGAGAGAAGAAGAGCGGAGAAGAGAAGCAGTGCTGATGAGATGTGCCAACGTGTGCCAGGCTGCTGGAGCAGGTACTGAGTGAGGCACCTTGCGATGTCCCGCGAGGCTTGGCTGGAGAGGCGGGGCAGATTACTATGGCTACCGGGGAAGACGAGGAACCTGCATCGCTCTCACCTGGAGGAGGGGGAAGACTCATTAGAGAGCGAGAGAGAAGGAGAGAGAGAGAGAGAGAGAGAGAGAGAGAGAGCGAGAGAGAGAGAGAGAGAGAGAGACTCAGCGAGTCAGCAAATCTTTAATTGATGAGAGCTGCTATGCTGCTAGGAAACAGCACATCTAAAACTTTTCATAACAAAACAGACAGACGAAGAAGAGACCCTGCAGAGAGATCACGAGGGGTAAAAATTAAAAATAAAAACATTACAATTACCTTACAATTCATGAATACAAGCAATGTGATAAAATCAACCAGCAGCTGTAGAGGGCAAACACACAAACATTATGTAATCACCTGGTCTCCAGGTCTACCAGAAAAAGCCTCTTCACCCCGTCAAAGGCAAACAGACTGGCTGTGTACGTATGAATGTAAAGGAGCCGTACCGGTTCTGTGGTCGGAGTCCGACAGGCCGCCCCAGGACCAGCGCTTCTGTCTCTGCTCTGCCCTCTGGCTGCGCTCCTGTGTCCGACGCATCACCGCTTCATAGCGCTCCTGAGAGAGGAGAGAGAGAAGGAGAGAGAGAAAAGGCAGAGAGAGAGAGGTGGAGAGTGCAACAGTCATCAGAATGGAGAGGGGGGTTATTTAATCAGCAGCATAGTTTTTCTCATTGCAACTGCAGTGCAGAGAGGGCCCACACAATAAGTGGTGGTTCAATGAGCCCATGTGATCTAGGTGCGGAGGCATAGCCATAGCAGAACTAGCATCTTGGATATAATGGCAGGCCTATTGAGGAGTGCAGTGAATATGGTCAGGACAGTATGCAAAATAAGCCAGCCAGTGAAATAAAGTTAGAGTCAAATATGTATTCAGAACTGCAGAGAAACCATTTACAAAAGCTATAACTGCTGCCAGCTAAAGGGTATTGTTAGTTTTTTTAGTCAAAATATACAAATCCTGGTTGACCTACAATCACATAATTCTGTGTCAAGAATGTTTCAACCATCAGTTTCAACTGTTGTACTGCATTTGTTTACCTTTCTATCTATTCTTGGCAAATTAGTAAAGTTTCAAGAATCAAGGAAATAAATCTTGGGAAACATTAGCTTTTTATGGTTTCTCCTAACTTACATTATTACATGAGGCAACGGTTGAGAGGTATTTGCAAAAACATAAATGTGCCTTTAACGCTGATTGTGTACCAAACATTTTGAAGTTCAACATAAAAGTGGCAAAACGGAAAGCAGAAACAGCAGAAAGCAGCTCTGATCAGAGTGCATTTAAGTCGTCTCTGAGTGCAGCCATGTCAGAAACAGATTCAAATACAAATCGCTAATGAACTGAAACCATATTCAGTATTTTAGACAACAGTGGGTGGGTAAAAATGGAATCCATCACTACACACCAACATAAAGTTCATTGCTCATCACTGTAAAACAAACTCACTTCATAAATAAGGAACACAAAGACCTATACGAGTTTTCCTGCAGCAGAATAACAATATTGAGCCGCTATACTACAAGTGAGCTCTTTAACATGGTAACAAACTGAAAAACAACAACACCCCAAACAAAACAATAACGCTACATTGGGTTAGCAATATGCTAATGCTAGTTCAAAACAAAGACCTCTTTGCACAGGTCCATTGTGTGTATTAAATGACCTGGCAGTCTATATGAGCTGTGAGATGAAACTGCTTAGTGAGGTAAAAGGCTTGGGTGTCCTGTAACACAGTAGTGCGGAGCCGGAAAACACAGCAGGTATTCATTCCCTGCGTGTTTTGTCTTTGGGATTAGCGAGTCTTAGAGATGCTGCGAGTCTGGCTCTTCATATAAAAACACACACACAGTCGACTCTTAAGAGCTAGAACACTAAGGTCCAGCCAAACCTAAGCTCTGTGGTACGAGCGAGGGCAAGACCTCTGGCTGGGGCACATGCCACTGGAGGAATGGCATTAACGTAAGAGACTGCCTCAGACCAAGATTAAATATGCAGTTGAAGGATTGGAATGGATGAGATGGCTGTGGTAAAGGGTTGTTAGCAGCAAAAAGCCTGGATTCTTGAGAAAGACGCAAGGGCAGAGTGAAGCTTCCTGTGAGTGGCTTAGAGGCCAGGCTATTGTGTTTCTCCTGCAGTCCCATAAGCGGTGGGAGCTTGGAGAGGGAGACAAGGGAAAAGAGAAGGGGGGATGAGAGGGAGACCAGGGGAAAGAGAAGGGGGGATGAGAGGGAGACCAGGGGAAAGAGAAGGGGGGATGAGAGGGAGACCAGGGAAAAGAGAGGGGGGGATGAGAGGGAGACCAGGGAAAAGAGAAGGGGGGATGAGAGGGAGACAAGGGAAAAGAGAAGGGGAGATTAGAGGGAGACCAGGGAAAAGAGAAGGGGGGATGAGAGGGAGCAGGGAAAAGAGAGGGGGGGATGAGTACAGGAGTTGGGGCCCACCTTCTCCTCCTCCTGCTTCAGCTTCCTCTTCTCCTCTACGGCGGTCCTCCTCTGCTCCTCCTTCCGCCGCTGCTCCTCCAGTTTCCGCTGCCGCTCCTCCATCTGACGCTCTACCTGAAGCTTCGACTTGCGCTCCCGCTCTAGGATCTCAGAGCCACGCGCCGCTGCAGGCGGTGGATGTTGGTGTGGGTGGGTGGATGCAAATCGGTTGAATGACACAGAGGGGGAAAAAAAATGAGTGAGAAGAAGTTCGTGACGGACAGCAAGTTCATTTCAAAGCAGTCGAGTAAGAACTGACATCTAATACACAGTAACATATTGTAATGCTATAAAATGACAAGAATTATGACGTTTGTTTTTTAATGAGTGTAAGTAGTGGTAGAGGGAAGCCTTACCCTGTTGTTTATCCTGCTCCTCACGTCGTTCTTTTGCCACTCTGAGTTTATCGTCAATCTTTAAAGCAGCTCCATCAATGACTGCAAACAAACACACATGAAGAACTCATCAATCGCCACCTGGCAGGAATCCCTCTCTCACTCTCTGTCCCGACCACACCCAAATGCAAACAGTCCTTTTCAAATCCCTGTGGAGAATCAGCTCTTCACGCAACAAAAACCAGAGCCCAGCACAGTCCACCTCTCCTCAGGTGCATCTGGGGGACGATGACACTCCGAACAGCCCTACAGCTCATCACCCCACATGGCCATCAGCTCACTGTCCAGATTACACACTGCAGGTGTAACAACAGGAGGATCACCTAGCCCTAAAGCCACTTTTAATAAACGCCCTGCTTGGTCATCGCTGCCTGCTGTAATACTCCAGTACATAACTCAAGTGAGCACAGGAGAATGAGCTGAGGGGATTAACACACACACACAATGAACGAGCCAGCTTAAACAGGAGTGGCAGCGGAGCACTGCGGATTTGCTCATAACATAACCAAGCTTTTGTTTTGGAGAGGCGGTCCACTGTTTTGTGATATTTGTGTCTACATGTTGGCATGTGACAAAAACATACATGCAACACTTTGGGCAGAGTATTTGGTGCCGTTAGGCTGTGAGTGGGGTTCTGTATTGTTAAACTGAGAGCCTAAAAGAGGATGTTAGTAATCCTTCACTGTAAAGATGGAACAGTTCAATAATAACTACTCAGTCTATTCAGAGTACAATGGATTTTGCATGAACTATGATCGATATATAAATGAATAATGAAATGGAAAAAGTAGTTCCGACAATGAAACCCTTTCCTTTTGACTACGTTTCATTTCATTCTCCGGTATTGTCACTGTGCACATAACAGGTTGGTTCCCATGTCAACTGAGGTCATTTTTTAGCTTTCAAGACACAGATTTAATAAAAGCTAAATACAAAGCTGTAATGTAAACTTTCATAGTACAGGTCCAAACATAGCTAGGCTACATTATTTAAATTAATATCTTTATGGACACCAATTTGGGCTGATATATTGTGGTAAGGTAAATTGCTGTAATATGTATACCTTTAAGGATGATATGCCTTGTCTGCATAACTCACCCTGCTGGTGTGTCAAAACATATTGGGTTTTGTATCAATACCCTTGCTTCCCAGAGTGTTGAAAAAGGTGATGTATGTATACGAGAGTGTACCTGGTCGTGCTCCTGGACTCTTGGCTGATATGGCTGTGCTGGCTGTGCTGGCTGTGGTTGCGGCTGCAGGCCCTGGGCTGGTTCCTGCTATGCTGCGACGTTCCTCGGCCTGCGCCTGTGCAGCTGCAGCTGGAAAACAAACACACACACACACACACACACACACACACACACGTACAGTAGGAAAACAGTCAGACATAAGAGTGCACCACACAAGAGACATAGCTGGAGTTGACATAGCTGAAGCTAGTCATTTTTTCCATTATTCTGCTGGTTTGTACAGAGTTGCCAGTGATAAAGTCCTTAAGCCAGAGGTACAGACACCAGCACTTCAGTAATTCAGTAAGGGGCAAACGCAGAGTCAATGGGCAGCAGGCCCTGCTCCTTCCCTCAAACATCCCTTCAACAGCATTGCTTTCTGGCACGCTGAGAACTCAAACATCCCTTCAACAGCATTGCTTTCTGGCACGCTGAGAACGAAGGAATGAGCAGGCAAGACCATGGAAGGAAGGAAGGAAGGAAGGATGTGGAGAGGACGTGATCGACAAGTACTGGAGCCCTTTTAATGACTTGCATTCCCTCGTTGCCTGGAGTGAGCGAGTACGAGGCCGAGGCTACATTAGAAGGAGTGCTGAGGTGGCGAGATCATCATGTGATGGCAGGCAGCGAGGCGGCTGATGGAGCCAACAGTTCATACGGGAGCTGGGATCAGACCACGGGGCTAAGAGAGCGCAGCTTCATACGGGAGCTGGGATCAGACCGCGGGGCTAAGAGAGCGCAGCTTCATCGGGGACCAGGTGGTCACGGGCAACTAGCAGGAAAAACAGCAGTCACCTGATTGAACAGAACAACTTCTTTATAGTCAACACATAGGCTACTGCTTCTCGGCAGTGTCACAGGCACCGCATAATAACCATCTTTCCCGTCATGAAAACATATCTGATCCAAGACCAGGATGTCTGAGTCGTTACCTTGGTGTTAGTCAATCAGTGGGATCATTAGCTGCCAGTTTCCTTGAAGAGAAAGGCAACCTCCTCCCTCCTTAAGCGCTACAGCTCAAGTTGAGGGAAGGGCTCAGTTCCTCTTTTTGCCTTGAGTGTGGTTTTCTGAGCGGTGCTTTAAGCTGAGCAAGTATTGTGCATTTACGCCAAAGCAACAAAAAAAAAAGGACATTATGTGAAAGTCTGCGTTTGTATGTGTGAGAGAAAGAGACCTGGTGTGAGTTTGAATGAGACCGAGAGAGAGAGAGAGAGTGAGAAGTGATGACAGTAAAACAAAAGGGGTTATCAGCTCAAAACACAATTAAGTAATAAAGGGTACAGGAAAGAAAGCAAAGTAAAGTAAAGGGTACAGGAAAGAAAACAGACATCTGGGAGACTCATTTCAAAAGTCTCATAAATTAGTGAGGCCTCCCCAGGACAACTGACTGATCATTTTCATTGTGAGTTTCTGCTAAAGCTGCCATCCTGGGCCTTGGTAGTAGGAAGTGCGACCAGAGGGAGGGTGAGGAAGACGAAGGCACTCACTGGAGGAAAAAAAAACATGCATGTGTGGCCTGAATTATGAGATTATGAGAAGGCCAGGGTCGAAGTCTCTGAAGATCAGCTAATCAGCTAACCCAAACAGGAGCCTGAGATCAGTTGCCCTGCTGTCACACTTGAGTGGTTAGAGAAGACAGCCAGGGGGCTGCAGCAGCAGCAGCAGCAGCAGCAGCAGCAGCAGCCTCTGAAGCTTCGGAAGGACCGGGGAGTAAGAGGAACGAGGATAGCAGTGGTCTTATGAAGTCCAGCTTCCTGAGCCAACAAAGCAATTTCTGAGCCACAGGGCCTATGACGGGAAAGCCTGGGGTTTTGACGATGGCTGGCAGCCAGAGATTGGGAGGGCCATTCAGAAAGAGAAAATGAGCACTATGAGCATTTCATGAGGGAAGGGAGGAGAGAGGAAACGACACACATTCCAGATTTCTTTCTGCTGAATTATCTAGGGGATTGGGAAAGAATAGGCCACTTAAAAAGGTCCTGATCAATGAAGAATTAAGGACATCGACCATCGCTTTTTGCCAGAAACTGATTTTGTTGATACATTTTCAGGGACGAAGAATGGAAAAAAACAGAGACACATGTCCAGAATGAGGACGAAGCTGTGCGAGGAACAGAAGCAAACTGCACCAAAAGATGGCAAGATTATGAAACATGTTGCAACCACTAAAGTTGCCAAGAGACACACACACACACACACACACACACACACCGACATCTCACTTCGGCAGTACAGTAAGATGGAGAAGTGTCTTTCCTCTGTTGGTTGGCTTTGTTGTGCCACTGATGAGGCAGCTGTACCTTTGGGAGTTGCGTAGCAACGGTTGCTTTGGGAGGGTGAGTGTCGATTCAGACAAGACCAAAGGCTCCTCTACTGTTTGCATTCAGTCTGGTTTTCTACAAAGCCAGTGCGCCAATGGTTATCCTATTAATGGACAAAGGCTGCTTGTGCCCTCATTCTGACCATCAATACTCTAGATATGCCAATCAATCGGTCAGGCTAGAGTCCACAACATGTCAGCCTGAATACAGGCCATTTCTGCACCAGAGGCCGAGACCAAGATATCTGTGCAGGACCGTAAGGCTCCAGTCATTCCAGCGAGACGGATCGATGGATATACCAGAGTCAACTAAATATCCTCTGGCCTGCAAAAACCTTCATGCATGTATTCGACTGCTGCTGTAGATTTCAAAACGTATTGAAATTTCACAAAAAAAAAAAAAGATTGGGAGGCTACTTTCAGATAGATTTCTGGACTATTTAGCCCTGGCAGTCTGGTTCACAGACCAAAGCCCTGTGAAGCATGTAGGCTTCCAAGAGGAGTGTGTGATAAGAAATGTGTTTTCAGGAGCCCTGTCCACTGCATGCCAATCACGGTCTGTTTAAGCCTTCCCCCTACCCCAAGCTCACTTTAGAGCGTGGGCACACTCAGTCTTCTGTTGGCAGCTAAATGTGCTATTTATATGACAGCCATGATAGAATCAGCTTGTTGTGTATGTGTGTGTGTGTGTGTTTTCAACTGAGCTATATGGAGAAATCAGGACATACCATCAAAGCTCTTGTTACTGCACACACAAAATGGTCAAGTAATTCGGACAGAACATCAACATCGGTCAACTAACAGTTAACTTTAGCTGGTTCAACCGTAAATAGTAGACTCTCCACACAATAGCCCAAGCAAAGAGTCAGAAAATGACCAACAATTTAAAGGGTCATATTGTTAGATTTGCATAATGAAAGCAGCTTGCTGGCCTGTTCATTTCGGCCCATAGGTGAATGACTTTCAGTGACGAGCTGTTTAACTCACATGCTGATCCCCTGTCCATCAAATAGAATTGTTATCATTCCTTCAGCAGAACTCTGTGCTCCCGTATAATGCCTGCCTGTCAAGCTACCTCCCTTTAACTAGGACTGACTGAGGACTATGAACTCTCAGTATAGATCAGACATCATTGTGCATCAGAACATGATCACACACGATCAGTCTAGACCCACAAGCCCATGAATTGAATAGTCAGTCGGCACTGGTGACTGAGCCTTCAGATTCACCTGTTCATGTGGACGGCGGAAGTGTGTGTGTGTGTGTGTGTATGTGTGTGTGTGTGTGTGTGTGCCACTAAAGAGCTCTCCAGAGAATGCCACACAGGGGCCCACTGAATATTCAAAGGGCTGAGTCACTCTCTGAGGCCTGGCGGCGTAAGCTCTTCAGCACACTGCATGCAAATAGACAGTGGCCAAACAATAGCCCTGCACAATGGCCACATTTATCCGACCCGTGTCAGTCTGACCCACCATGAAACAAGAGCAATGATGGCGTGAGTCTGACTGGCATCTCTTTACACAACCCGATCTCTATAGAGACACAGACATGAAACAAATAAAAGACACGAATGAATTAAATCTGTTCATGAAAACAAACAATATTTCAATTATAAACTGAGACTGAGGGGTCAAAGTGGATGATATTCACAAGGTTGCTGCTGCACTGCTGACAGTAGTGTCATGAGGAAATGAGACATCCAGGTGTCCCAAAGGATACAGTTGCCAAGAGAACCCTGATGGAGATGGCACAGGGCCCTGAATAGGGCCCAAAACACACAACTGTCACCATGGAGATGGCCCGTGTGGGTCACGCCTAAGCCTTGACAAAAGGTGGTGGCGTTTACCCCATAGGCTTATCAAGACCAGCTTACAAAGCGTCAAGGCACAGAGTCAGTACTCATAAGAGTCAGTACTCATGGAGAAGAGCTTCTGCGTTACCCAACATATTCACCTAAATCCATAACATCCACACTTGTTAAGTTACGCTACAAGCTAGCCAATGTCCAATACCATTCCATGTCATCTTGCTGTATTAAGTAGACCTGCAACACTCGAAAAAACAAAAAGGCCTGAAGGCCCGAGAACCAGTATGTGATTTGTCCTAAGTACAGAGTATCAGCAAGACGTTGGTACATCTGGAACTGGTATGCCCTGAAATGTGCCTCATGCTGTGGAAACACAGAGTACCTCCTCAACATGAGCCTGCAAATCAACTGATCAGTACCTCCCTCAGGGAAAACTCTCTGGATGCCTTCAAAGACTAGGCCATTACAGACGCCTTACAGTACACAACGGTATTTACCAGACGATGAAGAACAGTAGGCTTTACACTCACGCAAACTTTTTATATTCTATTCTAAAATTAATAAAGTATCCATCTATCTATCTATCTATCTATCTATGTGTTCTGCAAGAGGTAGTTGCCAATATATCAAGAATAAAAATTCATGACGTCGGCCAGACTAGCGTATAAAATCTAGCATATTTGCTACCCAACTAGGATAAGGGGACCAGTCAATAGTCCGCACATCAAGCAAATTTGCTAAAACACATATACGGTTTAGAAAGTTTAGGAAAACGCCTTAGAAATGACGATGATTAAAAATGGCACCGGTCTTCACTCCCAAACCAGCTGCTCCACTGAGCTGGTCAGATGACAAAATGAAGCTGCGCACTTGGCAAAACTGCATTGGAGCATTCGGACCAGACACAAAAGAACCGTTATGGGCGACACAAGGGGACTCTATGCTACACACTCACATAAATACCAGCCAGCGAAAGAGTCCGCTCAGTCAGTAGATTCGTGGAGGTCCTGCTCCTCTGCTCTCCCGGTCTCCTCTGCTTTGGGAGCTGTGTTGTGTGTCACGAGGGGAGGAGGGGGGAAGCACAGGAAGTGCAGTAATGCAGATGGCCAGAGAGCAACGTGTCTGCATGGTCTAATAAAGCAGGCCTTTAGTTGAGGGCACAGCTGCTGTCTCAACACACACACACACACACACACACACACACACAACTCAGATCTTGGACGGGATTACCGAGGACACCTGGGCTGTGTAAGCCCAGGCTATTTCCAGAGCTGCAGGGATGACGAGTCACCGGTGACAGGAGGTCATGCTTCTCTCTCACGAGAACTAATAACCGTTGACCGGTGTCTTCCCCTAGTCCTGGGTCTTTCCGCGGGATCACAGATGCATTTATTTCCTCCTCTCTCCACCATGACTCCACACTAGTGCATGCTGATGGCCAGAGCAGCATTTACCTGGCTTGGGTCTTCGATCTTATGTGTGGCCATGACAACACCATCATTATGATCTGATCGTAATGAGTGCAGTGCACCAATATCATCAGAACAGAACAAGATAGATCTGTTGTATGCCTGTACGTAAATCTGAAAGTGGATATTTACATTCCAATCATATGTACACTGAATTCCTGAAGAACTCTGACACAGAGCACATCAGGTAGTCCTCCCCTCATCAGTTGCAGTCGCCCTGGAGTGTTTCCTGTTGACAGAGTGTTTACTGGGTGGGGGCAGGGCGAGGTCTGGACCTCTGGTCTACTTAATTCTAGTTTCACAGATTCCTCATACATTTCCTTCTTTGGACTCAAAGTGGACCATACCCCGGTACTTTTAACCGCACTGGATGATAAGATGAAAATACAGAGCACTGACACGGTCTTGCCTAGAGCCCCAATCGTCTGACGGCACCTCGAAATTACAGTGTATGTGTGGACTCTCACATTTTTGTGGACACATGCAGAAATGTAGAGGCTTTGGCCGCCCATTAAGACGGGAACTGTCAGTCCCCTGTGCAACAGGCTACTTGGGCCTGGGAATCTGGTGCAGACCATGTTCCATCCACAGCAGGCTTTAAAACCACCGTGACCTGAACTAACAGGCATTACCCTACACTTCTGCAACCGAGATGGTTGGAGATACAATCTGGCAAACAAGCCTGACAACAACTGGAGATCTGGCAAGTATGGAACAAGTAGCGAGGAATATAAAATGATGCTCTTGGCATATTGTAACAAAACAAGGTGAACAATGAATTTGGAGCCGTTTCAGAGACGCGTACCCATGACTAAAATCATCATAAAAAGCCAGCCTTGCAATGTGTTTTAGCCTGGAAAGATCACAGGAATAACACAGCGGTTTTCCTACTAATGCAGCACTGATTTCAACCAGGAACCTTGAATGGGGGAGATAAAGAAAATAGGTGTCTATATGAAGAATGCATTTGCTTAAAATGAAAGCAGATCCGTTACAATGCCACACCGTATGGCCCTATTAATCACGATTAAAACGTTGCACCAAATGATCTAATGTTCCGTTAATGTATTTATTAATGGAGCTCACTGTGGCAAGCCGGGGTAAAACAATTTCACTGGACTTCCGCTTAATTCATTAGAAGTGGTTCTTACACAACATGATGACATCAGTGATATGATGTCTAGTATTTCATCAGTCTCAAGATGCAAGACAGTGAAGTTACCTAGTTCATTACAAATCATTCAACACATTTTAAACAAGGATAATAACTAATAATTGTAATGTCGATTAAAGTCATACAGTTAACGACTACCGATGATTAGGTTGACGTTTACTACTGACAGACGTGGTGAAAGAAACACTGGTTAAACAGCTAAACTAGCCGGATTGAAGACCGACTGACGTGTTGATCTGACAACTGGCCGTCTGTGTGATTGACGATAGCTAAGCTATGGTTAAGAACCCAGTTGTCAACGAATGGCAGGAAACTCCATGGAGAGCTCAAAAATCTGTCCCAGCAGAGCTAGCATTATCTAGCTAACGCCAGTGAGCAATCCTTCGTTACTCTAGCGTCAGTTTGTAGTTTACCAGCGAACTGTTGAATTAAGTTCACATGTATTACTGACTGAAACACTTAATTAAGTTACCGGCAAACCGCTGGCTATCAATGATAAATAATTAACGTTGGCTGGGCTAACGTGAGGGTAGCTCACATTATTTCGACAAATAGCATGGACGACAGTTAACGTAATGTACTATCAAACCGTTTAATCAACCACCTTAAGAAATTATCCTTTCGAGTTCATGAGAAGTACCTATTCTAGTAACTATTCAAGGCATCTCAACATGAGCGTCAACTATTTCTATAACCCATTACTGTAACAACATAAAGCATCCCTTGTGGAACTAGGGCGCCAGACACTGAAGTCAAAACTGTGTCAACCGGCCTCGAAGCTGAAACTGAATTCTTGCCTCAATTAACATGAGCGTTAGCCAGCACCTACAACTTCACTAACTTGGCTCGCTAATGACTTAACTTCAGGGGCTTGCAAAGACCCATGCTCATCACGAGACTGCATTCGGAAGAGGTTACACTTTGTTACCATAAACGATATATGTCCAGAAGAAAACTTTAAGGTACAAGCCGGTCAGCATAACTGGTCAGTCAATAAGCACTAACGTCAGCTAACGTTAGCTTGCTACAACACAATTTAAGCTAAGGCTAACCTTGCTAAGTTATCCGGAAAATAACAAAGGAGCAACTGTTCAAAATATCAATGGAACAAACTTTTGATGATTCTCACATTGGCAGAAACCTCTACAAACTACCCAGTTATGCATTAAAACATATTTCTTACCCATTTGGGCTCGCATCCCTTTCAGAGACGTTGTACCCTCCGCCATTTTTACAGAAGTTTTCCTCCTTTCCCCCCCTGACACATTCAAGGCGCGCAATAATACACGGGGACGTGGACAGCTAAACAATGGCAAAGTCAGGGTGCAGGAGCGACATCTACTGTCAGCAAATATCATTAAAAGGAGACGTGACCTAATTGTCCTGTGTTTGGGTTTACTTTGTCCAAAAAATATGGTCATTGGCCTGCATCTTTGTGACGAGCGTGATTGTCAGTTGGTAGCAGGCCTAATATGCAATTCCCTCTAAATATCATTTTATTTGCAATATACCGGTGGCAGCTTGGCAGGCCTTATAAAGTATTACCTATTCATACAGTTTTACAGTTTTACTGGTGTTGGGTAACCTCATGAGTTGCCTGTCCCTTAAACAATAGACATTTAAATAGTATACTACTACTACTACTACTTACATACATACATCCATCCACCCATCCATCCATCTATCCAAACATACATACAGACACATAAATACACATACATACACACACACATACATACATACATACTTACATACATACATACATACATACATACATACATACATACATACATACATACATACATACACACACACACACACACACACACATACACACATACACACATACATACATACATACATACATACATACATACATACATACACAGACACATACATACATACATCAGCATTGTTTTCACAATTGATCACATTCTCTGGTTAATATTTACAAACTTTCTCTGCAAAAAAACAAACAAACCAAAAAAAAAAAAAACCCACACAGATGAACAAGGAGGGGAGCACATTTTCCAGTTGGCTTACCGATTTGAAGCTGGTTTTAAGCACCAAAATATGCAGTACTAAAGGACCTTCACTGCAGCAGTGGTGAACCCCTCCCTTCACAAAAAAATAAAACAAAAAAAACACCACTGCGCCAGTTCCTCTCACTATATTCACCCAACACTGCCATTCCTCCCAGGCCTCAGTCTGCCAGGGCCTCTCATTCATTTTTCATGGCACAATGCGCACTCTGGGTTCAGTTACACATGTCTAAATTATGCAGTAGAGCCCATGTTACTTAACACTCACTTGGGTGCCAATGGTGGTGTCACTAAGGAAGATGTCATGATTTTTGTTACAGAATACCACAGAGACTCCAAAGCGCTAAATGGAAGGTGTTTCCTTTCCTAGTGCGCTTCCCTTTACCTCTCAGAGCCTGACCAAACCAAGCTGCACCTCCCTTTACCTCTCAGAGCCTGACCAAACCAAGCTGCGCCTCTCCCTTTACCTCTCAGAGCCTGACCAAACCAAGCTGCACCTCCCTGTACATCTCAGAGCCTGACCAAACCAAGCTGCGCCTCCCTTTACATCTCAGGGCCAGACCAAAGCAAGATGCTTGTTTCTTCTGAAAAATCTTGGCACGCTGCAAACGAGGTTGAGTTGAAGATCTCATATCTGGTGTACAGTATATCAGAGCCAGATTCTGTGTTCATCCAAATCGGCCATTGTTGGTCCTAGGATAAATATTCGATACAATGGTGATTTGGTTTGCTCATCAGCTCAGTCACTAATGATAACTGTCTACAATGCCATTAGGAATAAACACAGATCTTACACTCTATGCAAATAATTGCATCATAATGTCAATTTAATGACGTTACCATTATTTTCAAAACCTCAAGAAACATATATGCAGTTTGCTTATTCAGTCTGATCTACAGATCATGCAATGAGAAGCGATAATTGTCTTTCTCTAAGTCTAAGACAAGCCAATTATATATACCAGTAACAAACAAATGATGACTGGTGCTTGTATTACAACTGGAGCATGGCTATGAAGACATTATTTAAGATGTGGTATGCCTACAAATCAAAGAAAAGATGACATTGTCCTGTTTATTAGAAGAGACACCTCCGTTAATCCTGTCATCCTCAAATAAACATCTAGAAAATATCTCTGGTGTTTAACCTGCCATCATTCGTATCCTTTACTTGAACAACACCTAGACCATGTCAGCAGGTAAACAAAGTAAATTTGTTTGAGGATGAAACAATCTAGACCTTTTTATGATTGACAGACACAATTCCTCCTAATAATGCTCTGTTTGCAAATCTGTCATGGAACGACCAAATAGGATGACCCTCTCTCTCTCTCACACACACACACACACACACACACACACACACACACACACACACACACACACACACACACACACACACACACACACACACACACACACACACACACACACACACACACACACACACAGACACACACACACACACACACAAACACACACAGAGACACACACAGACACATTTTTCCTATTTCCATCTGTGCATGAAATGCTGAACCATTAACGGTCTTCAGTTCTCTCCACTCTGACCACCCAATAAATAGAAAAATGAGGTGCAATGAAAACACACTTTTCTGAGTGTTGCTCCCCAAGATCTAAACTAACTTACACACTTATTATGTCACAACTGACCTTTACTCGGGTCAAATGACAGTTGGTAATATCTGCATTTTGAAGGTGCAAGGTTTTGTAAAAGCATGAATCATGTCATCACCAAGTTTATAACTTTAGTTTATAGAAAATTTAGGGTATTTATTCCGGCATCAATGTATCAATTAAAATCAGAGAAGGACATTAAATATAGCTACATTCTCCATAACAAAAACATGGGCTGTCAGTGAGAGCTGGAATGTTAGGGAAGAAATATCTTGGCTATGCCTCGGAGTAAACCGCTTTGGCTGTGTTTAATGAGTAACCCAAGGTAAAAAAAAACACAAGAGGGCGTGGAGCATAACGTGAAGAAATGGTAAACCATAGTTCGAAATGTGCCAGAGTCAGGATCCACATGGTCAGTCTTGGAAGATTGGTACGTTTGCATTTCACAGAAAGAGCTAGAATTTGGAGTTGAAGCGCAGTGATGTCCTAATGCAGTAAGTGATTACAATGAGATGGTTACTGTCCACTGAAGTGATATTTTATTTTGAAGTATATTTTGGAAGGGTTTAATATGATTATGTGATTTTGGTTAGTCTTTTCTTAAATATGCCACAAATTGTAAAAAAGTGAATTGTTCACAGTTCAAAGGAATTCAGTTCAGTGAGTAGACTTGCTGGACCTGCCTCCAACTTTAAATAGCAGATTTCAACTTTGATATAGTTTTTCAGAATGTTGTTTTGCATTGTTTTGTTAAACAAATGCAATACACTGTCACATAACACACTTTCTGTTGTACCACTTTGCTTTAAAGATGGACTCAGTAAAGGTTCATGTCTCCATAACTATTTGGATATGCATCACCAGTCTTCATATTTGCTCAGGTATTTCAATTGTTTATGAGTGGTCTGTACATTGACATTAGACATTTATTTTTATTTTTATTTATTTCTTCACAGTGTGACTCATTGTCTCGTTCAATCAGACTATCAAACGCTTGTTATATCTGTGTCTATGGTAACTGCAGTGTTTGTGTTGGGGTTTTGTCTGCTAGTGTGGTGTGTCTTCTGTTTTGATGAAATTAAGTTCTGGTTCAAATGGAACATTATTTTGTCAGGTTCGTCAAATCTGAGTTACTGGGGGAAGAAGGCGAGGCTAATGGGACCACCATGCTACTGGCAGCTAAGTGACCTCTGTGTGGTGCCTGAGTTGAAGGAACTGAGCGTGTGCATCACCCTTCAGCGGGAGGTCGGCACCTCAGACTGGACTGCCTTTGACTATAAGCAGCGTGGCAAGTCAAGTGTGGAGCTGGGTCTAGCAGGCAGCAACAGACAGCTAAAAGTATGGCTCTTTGGAGTAGAGACCAAGGTAGACCTGGTGGAAGACCTCGCACTTCGCCAGTGGCACACCATCTGCCTGTCCTGGTCAGCCGTAACCAAGCAACTGCAGGTGTATGTCAATGACAGCAGCCTCGGAGAAATCCCCGTAAATGGATCTCGATTAGCCGGCAATGGCATGCTGACCCTGGGGGTTTCACACACCCTGCTGGGTGGTGTAATGGGCTTTGAGACTGGGAAGGAGCTGATGGGGAGCGCGACACTCTTCCGCATGTGGGGCCGAGCGCTGGGCGGCAGAGAGCTGTCTGCTCTGAGGTGTGTGGAGGGGGACGTGGTGAGGTGGAGCCAGCGGGACTGGGACCTAAAAGGCAGCTTGTGTGAACCGTTGCCTGACTCCAGCCTCATATGCGGTAAAGAAAAAAATTTACACTCAATTTTGCCATGTCAACCAACCCTATGTCTAAAATTGAAATAATGTTTACTCCTGACCATACAGAAATAGATGTGCACTAATCACATAAAGCGTACACGAGATGTTCTGCCACAGAACTAGTAGTCTGGTGAATCATGCAACATGAATGAGATAAACATCAGACTCTTAAGTTACTAGTTAACCGATGGCCTCATTAAAATCCAGGGAGTGAGGAAAGAGACGCCTTAGAAAATGACATGCACACTAAATTAGTTCCTACCCTCCAGCATATGTTTTAATGTTTCAAGACAGCTTCACATTTGTCAGCACATTACACCTCACTGTCTGTCCAATCTTATTGATCATTTGAAGACCTAAAAATAATCTTGGATGCCTCACTAGTGTTTGTGCACAACAATATCCTCCAGTGTGACACATGACTTGAGAACAAAAAATCACACAAATTCAAACCCAAGAAGTCAGTGCAAATATTGAAACTAATATTATGGAAATATTTCAGAATGGCAGAAGTATGAGATTGAAATGATTGTTTCCATCAAATCAAAGCCAACAGACAAAGAAAAGCTGGGGAAAATTGTGCAGAATTGGGTAAGGGAGACTTCAGGGTCATCATCTAATATTTGAACGTTAATGAATATTATTAGCTGAAGTTGTCATTCATTCCTGGTATCTGTTGACTCTTTGATGCAGTTTAAGTCTACATTCCACTCTAACATCTCAGTTCATGCTGTCCCATTATGCATCCCATCTTTAAGGTACCGAAAGCTTTTACAATTTTACATATTGCTGTTCATACCAATCTAAAACTAAACATATAGCCACAAATGTATAATAGATTATATTTATGCACACCTCGGAGAATGCCAGGCAAGGAATTACATCTTTCGTTGTAGATAACAAGTTATGTCCTTCAATCTCTGGCCTTATCTGTGTTTTAAACCAGGCAGGTGCAGAAAACGGGCCATAATCTTGGAACACTACTGGAGGTGCAGGTTTATTATTGAGTTGCCATGACAATTTCCTTTATGAAAACAAAAACTATGTTTCGTAGGTGACAAAGCAAAGCCTTTGCTAAATTAGTTGCCTCTGCTAATACCATTGAACTAAATGTCTTTTGTTTTGGCTCCAGGGAAGAAAAGTATCATCCAATGGAACCACTGAAAAGAGGTTACGTTTCAAAAGACCACAAAATGTTACTTTATCCCAAAAAAACGAAATATGTATTAAATAGATGATATATGTTCAACCTAATATTTTCTGTTATGATGAAATTATGTATACATTATGGAAGCTTGTTTATTCCAGCCTCATTCATTTGTAGGTTTGACTGCCTGGTTTATGTGGAGGTCACACCAAAGAAAGATGTCTTGGCAGTCCAGGAGGAGGTCCAATGGCGTCTCAAACCACCATACCACCATGACAAAGTTGTTGTGAAGGCAGACCCTGGATCCATAATTGTTAATTCTGTTGGTAGGTGGAGAAGCCTCTTGATATATTTAAGGCTGACATCAGTTTCTAATATTAAACCACTTTTTTCAAACTTAAGTGTTTCCCTCAGCCATGGCTTTCTATAACAGTTCCCTTTTTGATCATAGAGCTTAACCTGGCGGTTATAATGATTAGTCTTTATGTCTTATATGTTTTTTTAACTCATTTTTCTATATGGACAGAGATGTTTCCCACTGGTAGTCTTCCACATACAACTGGTCCTCCAGCCCTCTCTACTGCTTTTACCACAGGTCAGTGCCCTTTACCATAGAAATGAGATGATGACATTTATAGTTGATGGAAACAGGAAAAGGAAGTCCTACTTCAGTCTAGTATGAGCTCTGGCTTCATGAAAAAATAGGCAATGAAACTACTCCAATTGAGACTGAATTCAGCTGCCGTTATAAGGGTAGTACATAGCATGTGTAGAAACCTTTGGGAAAATTTGTCCTCTGTGTCTTCTTTAACAGCTGAGCTGCCATTATGCCCTTCTGTGGCAGTATTGGCCTCCTCAGTCGCAATGGAAACTCCTGATGAATGTAGCCCTGACTACACAGAGGGGTGTAAGTAACTAAACAACGATCTTTACACAGAATCGTATTAGGAATCGCAACAGTGAAACCGGGTGTTTTAATAACCTCATCAAAATGATGGGTGAAATCAACGATATCGTGCATTTATGCAGTATGCAGATAAAGAATATTTGAAAAATGAGAAATATGAAAAATTATCATTTAATGGGAATAATAATTTGACATGATTTGTTTCTCAAGTTCTCCAGGACACATTTTACAGAGTCAGTTTAATCGCAATCATCAATGGTACAGTGATAAACCCAGAGATCACCATTCAAAACTGGGTGAGTAGACCCATTGCAAATGTACAGCATAATAAAGGATATAATTGGCTGATCAGATATGTGTGAATTATCTGATTATTTGTGGGTTTCAGCTTGATGCAACATTGAATCCACATCGCATGGCATTTTTAAACTTTGTGATGAAGCCAGAGTCGTACATGTGAGTGACCATTTAGCAGACTAACCAAGAAGAATGCACACCTTAGTGAATGTAGTGGACAATTTAGACAATTGTAAGGATAAAGAGATTTGAGATATTAAAGAAGTTTTTAATCCTCCACAGATATGGCTGCACATTCCACGTGCAGGCAGAATCTCTTAATGTCACAGAGACAAAGAAGCTCATTCTCAGCCTTCTCACAAAATTATACATCACTGAGTCCATGTCTATTCAAGTCCTACCTGGTGACATCAACGTCTCACACATAGGTATGTCGGAGATGTGAAGTCATGTCAAAGCACGACATCCTCTCTCAGATCTGTTTTGTCCAACGTCTACAGTCACGCACTGGCAATCCAGGATGCAAATCTGTTGTGTATTTGTCTGCAGCTCCAGGCTCCTGCCCCGATCACGACCAGCACACCCTGCATGGCCTGTTTGCCTGGCCCAAGACGGAGCCACAGGACATGGCCATCGTCCTCTGTCAGAAGAACAAAAAAGAAAGAGCAACACGATTCTGGTAAGGGTGTCCTGCCATGACGACTCGTGGTTCAACATCCACACGGTGAGGGTTAGGGTTATGGTTAGCATCCACACGGTGAGGCCGTGGTTCAACATCCACACGGTGAGGCCGTGGTTTGTGAGATGTGTAAATGAATGAATTACATGGCCACTTGCCCATCACTGTGAGACCTGGGTTTGAGTCTTATATTTTCTCCTCAGACCTTCAAAGGCACACAGTTGGTAGTGTTTTTCACATATACAGTATGTAAGTCAGTCACTGTGTGCTGAGAAGCAGCCAGAGGCTTCATACATATTGAAGGAGGTTTGTAATAGGCAGTGACTGTCTCAGATCAAGTTGTGAATGATGATAACTGAACTGAGTGGCAAAAGGGGAAGATGCCCCCTCACCTCAAAAGCCTATTGTGAAAGCAGAGCAGGCTGGTTACAAGTTGCAGCCATGCGGGCAGAAGGGGCAGGAAAATGAGCTTGCATCTGCACTGGAGTCTATTTTAGTATGAATTTGCATATTTATATCTAGACCGTCACTTTATAAGGGAAATTGTCTGATATTTACCTATGGCATACAGATAAGAGAGAGTTGATGTTAGCTTGCCATTGTTTGGCTTCACACAGTCAGGAAATTGGGAAATTTGAGATGTGGCTGAAATCTCTAACCAGACTCTCTAGATATCTGCATTTGTATGACAGAGGCGCTAAACATGAACGGTGTGCTCTGTACTTGAAGGCTATGTATTTTTCACTTTTAATGATAATACATGCCGTGTGTATTTTAACTGGGCCTTTGCATTTTAGTAATAGAATAGTCTTAACTAGGCTGTTGACAGAATAGTAATTAATCAAGTGTTAAGTAATTTGTGGTAAAGCCACACACCAATAACCAATATGCATGGTTTCCCTCATCAAACGTACGTATATGCTCATGACAAACATGAAGTATTATATGCAGAACGTATATAAACATGAGGCCTGTTTCCACTGTTAGTGCTGTATCAATATTCTCCATCACAAGGCAGCCTGTGCTGTGTCACTGTCCACACAGTTAATCAGTATCACAGTACACAGCGATCTGACTCTGGTGATATACCTACCTATAGCCATATGACTTTACACTAGTTTAGTGTGAAACATAATTAGAAAACATAATTTGTATTAGACGTGAAAACTCAAATGCTAATCCAAATATTAAATATGATAACCATGCGATGTACTGATTAAATGATTGGTGCAACGTAGTTTATTGGCCTGTGTGCTGACGTTGAGTGCCCAAGTAATAATACCCCTGTCCAAACTCATCTCTGGAACATTTGGCCTAGAGGCTGTAAACTCATCCTGGAGTTTACTCAGGTGAGACATGGCATACACCGGCAGCAGGTGAGACATGGCATACACCGGCAGCACAGCTTGTTCCCTTGGCTCCTGGACAAAAGTGCAGATCATCATAGCCCTGGTTTTGTCCAATTCAACTCAAAAGCATGGTCTTCGATTCTTTTGTGCTAAAAAATACTTCTTAAAAACAAACCTTCTGGAATGTTATCCTTAAGAGTCTGACTAAATATTTGCTCTCAGATAAAATGATGAATAAATACTAAAAAGTTATTTCAATGCTTGATATTCCCTACAGTAAACTAGATGGCATGACTGATAAAGCCATGTGGGAATCTCCAGATTTGAGCTCATGCAAAAGGATTGTGGTCGACATCACTGACTTGGACAAGGTCAATGTCACAGCAAGTAAGATTGGTGCATTTTGATCATACTGCTCTGTGGTTTAAACAGATTCTTGGTTGTAAAGTAAAATTGAAAGGCTTCTAGCCCACCATTCATGAGAGATACCTGAGGGATAATGAGAATTGTACCTGTGTCTTCTGTGCATGGTGAAGAAGAAGAAGAAGAAGAAGAAGATTGTTTGGAGTGGGTTTATGCAGATGTTGTCAATTTAGAGAACATGTAAACAAATACACAAAAAAGGTCTGAAACTGTGAAAAAATGTGTGAGGTGCAAGCGAAAATACTACAAAATATTACAAAATACCACATATGATGACATGCTTCCAGAGTTAGTTCATAACTGTTATTTACTGCATCTTTAAGGCCACCAAAAAGCTTTTGTTAAATATTTTATTATCAGACTTTCATATGTTTTCATTTTTTTTTTTATTTGCATTATTTGGTATTATTTGGTAGAATTATTATTCTGTTTTCCTTAGATAATTCCGGTGAGGTAGTGGAGATGATCGGTAGTCTGGTCAGTAACCAAACAGACCTCAGTCATTCTGAGGTGGACACTGTGCTGAACAAACTGGAGGATGTGGTGGCCGTCAGCCCTGTCTCCCCGGCGTTGGGAGACAAGATCATGGACATCATCTCAGACCTCCTTAACTCCAAAGCTGATCTGGCCTCGTTCACCAACAAGTGAGACTGCATGCCTATATGACCGTCCTAACCAATTATTGATCCAGACGATAGGATTAAAGGTGAAACTGAGAATTCAGAAAAAGAGCTAAAGCTTCCAGGATAGGTTTTGTCTTTATGTTTCACAGCAACTGAATATTCAGTGTCCATTTCCTGTCTGTTATTTGTCGCGGTACTCTGGTAGTTCCTTACTTTAACTCTGGACATCTCTGGTAGTTCCTTACTTTAACTCTGGACATCTCTGTTTGGCTCTGGCAGAATCCTTGGTCTCACAGACAGAGTTGGGGATAAAATGACGTTTGACGGAGAGACTCACAGCATAACAGTCCCATCAATGGCCATGCAGCTCGTCACCGTTAACTCCAGCCGGTTCCAGGGCCTGACATTTGGCGTGTCCTCGTTCACAAGTGACAGTTCCCCAGAGGTGAGTGGAAGAATAATGTAGTGCTGTCTGAAGGGAGGGAGAGTGGAGCCATGGCCATTAAGCTGTGGTTGACTTCAGAGCCCAGAATGACTATAAGCCACATGATTCACGTTCTGATTAATGAGTTACAGCTTGGAGAATGGAGGGCATCCTCAAGGGCAATGGGATGCTGTGTAAACATCCCTCCAGATGACCCTTGTCCAACAGTATTTGTGAACAGTTAATCTACAGTGGAGCACATCAATAACACTAACCCACAGTAACCTGGCCCACTCACTCAGATCGAACACAGAGTGGCTATATGATTTGACCTTAGTGTGAACTCTGTATACTGTGCTTTTCCCTTAAGGTACATCAACTCATAACTGGCCAAATTGTTTTATACATTTGTTAAAGAAATACAGGCAAATAGCCTGTGAAACAATCAAAGCTTCACTTTTAGAACCTTCCAATCACCCTCTTAAAGAAACACTATACAACAATTGCCACTTTTTGAGGTATTTGTTTTATGAGCAACTACTTTTGCCATCATCTTCAAATGAATTTTGATGGTATGTGCTCATGTGAAGGACAGATAAACACATCTGTCATTCCCACTAGCCGTCCAGGCTATTGACTATATTGTTTTGTTGTTCAGGTCGAGACACCCCCCAAAAAATTGAGAAAAAGCTTTCACAGCACGAAATTACCAAAACATTATCACCAAATGACACGCTATTGGTGTTTTTGTATTTGTATGTTTTTGTATGCTTTCTAGGTAGGTAGCTTGCTAGACCTTAACTCCATCATACTGCTTTAAAGGTTTTGTATACATTCATGTTAGTAGTCTATGAGTGTATTTGAGGCTACTGAACATGTTACTATTCACCGTCTGATAAAACATTCTCTAATTCACTTTTTACAATGTTTTGAAAGTTGTGTTTAAATCCATGTGGCAGTTATGCAAAGAGTCATTCAGCAGTTTGTGCTACTCCATAATTGACACAGTAAAGTCAGCAGTTAGCAGGTAAATGTTGTCTTAAACATTGCCACAACCTGTATGGATATCAAAACAAAAAACACTTGAAAGCAAATTAGCATGTGGGGACCAACGTTGTACTGGACTGTCGTAGTTCAGTGAATAAATAAATATACAATATCCTTCCAAATTTGTGGTCTTTACCAGGAATATTGTGTTGATAATAATTTTGCGTTTCTTGTCTGTTTTAGATTTTTTTGAATGACACATTTGTGGAGAAGCCTGTGTCAGGGGCGGTGGCCTCTATCTCCCTGCCTTCTGTCCTAGAGAACTTCTTCCCTCAGGACAACACCATTAGGCCTCGCATCCAGTTTCAGTTCTACACTTCTGATGTCCTCTTCAAGGTATGGAACTGGACTTTTCTATTGGAAATTGTACTTTTCTATTGGAAATTGGACTTTTCTGTTGGAAACTGGACTTTTCTGTTGGAATTGTCGTTTCTCACAGTGTTCTATTTGTAGAATTTTGACTGCCTTTGTGGGATGGGTCACACAGAGAAAGTTCCGTGCTTCCATTTGGTTTTATTTGAATACAAATGTGGATTTTTTTTCCATTGGCAGAATTCTTTTCGCAACATGACACTAAACACCTACATCGTGTCAGCCAGCGTCGCCAATGTCAATGTCAGCAACCTGCGTCAACCTATCATCATCACTCTTCGCCATCTCAAGAGGGTACAGGTGTGTGGGTCCACTAGCAAACCTGAGGACATCAGAAGATCTTTACTTATTATAACTGCTTGTTATAATGATCAGTCAAGTCACACACACACACACACACACAAACAAACAAACATGGTTATGTATGATTATGGACTTTTCTGGATCATAAAAAAGTGGCCAGGATTGTATATAACTGATTGTGGGGAATGTGGAACCCCATGACCCTATGACCCCATGACCTTTCCCACTTCTGCAATAGGATCAAGACGAACAGATGTGTGTCTACTGGGACCTCAGCAAGAGTGGTATGGTCTCTTTAGGTTGTTCCTCTTTAGGAGTCATATTTACCAACAAAATCATGTTTAGATTTATGACATGCACAACGAAATCATGTTTAGATTTATGACATGCATACATATGTTGGCAATGCTCGCGTACCTGTGTTGTGGTGTTTACATAGGTGGCGGAGGCTGGGAGAACCGAGGATGTAAGATTCAGAGCACAGATGACTTTCAAACCACCTGCCATTGTAACCATCTCACTCACTTTGGAGTGCTGTTGGTGAGCATCACTTCCTGCTTACTCACACCTTTATCCCTAACATCACCCCTATATTCAACATGGGAACACACTGCACCCCTAACATCACCCCTATATCCAACATGGGAACACACTGCACCCCTAACATCACCCCTATATCCAACATGGGAACACACCGTGCCTCACAAAGAGTGATTCCAGTTTTCACAAGATAATCTCTACACTACACTAAACCAGTATGCATACTTATTGCCTCTACACTACACTAAACCAGTATGCATACTTATCGCTTCTATATTACACTACACTAAACCAGTATGCATACTTATCGCTTCTACACTACACTACACTAAACCAGTATGCATACTTATTGCATCTATATTCGTGTCTTACTCACAGGATGTGTCCAAGACCCCAATTAGTGCAGCAGATGAGCGGATCCTGACAATCATCTCCTATGTGGGCTGTGGATTGTCCTCCATCTTTCTGGGTGTCACCCTCATTACATACTTAGCCTTTGAGTGAGTGACACATGAACTGACCAATAAGAGCAGACAGGCGACAAATAATGTTCTAAATAAATACAAAATACAAAAAAAAAAAAAACTGACGTCTAATCCAAATCTGTTGCCACAGGAAACTGCGTCAGGACTACCCGTCCAAGATCCTGATCAACTTGTCCCTGGCTCTGCTAGGCCTGAACCTGGTCTTCTTGGTGAACTCCTGGCTGGCCTCTTTGGAGAACAGAGGACTCTGTATGAGTGTGGCGGTTATCCAGCACTTTTTTGTCTTGGCCTCCTTCACATGGATGGGTTTAGAAGCTTTGCACATGTACTTTGCCCTGGTGAAAGTCTTCAACGTCTACGTGCCCTCATATACCCTCAAGTTCTGTGTGCTTGGATGGGGTAAGAATGGAGAAAAGGAATACATACTCTAATGTGTAAATAAATGGAAATCTAACACGTGGAATTCTAACACATTTGGTTTAGTTTAGAATGTAGTTCTGTGACTGCAAATCATATGGTCCCCTGTTGTGAACTAAGACATTGTGAAAGGTTTGAAATTTACAGCGATGGCAAACTACAGAATCTCTTTTCTTGGCTGTATGTGTAGGATTACCTACTGCGATTATTATCTTGGTCCTGGCTATAGACAAGGATGTCTATGGCAACGGATTAGGAGATTCACAGAGCCCCTTCAAAGACACGTCACCATTGTAAGTAAAATAAGAAAGGACATAGGGCAGAGGATTTCTAATAGCGCGCTAAACACGACCTTTATGAATGAACCAGGATAGGTAAAAGGAACTGACTTTGTTTTGTGTTCACCAGCTGCTGGGTGCAGAATGACACAGCATTTTATGTCTCTGTCATGGCCTTCATTCTCCTGGTCCTGCTGTGCAACATGACTGTGTTTGGAGTGGTGCTGGTCCAGATTCGTAAGATGCAGGCCAACAAGACCACCAGCAACACCAGCGGGCTGCTGCATGACCTGCGGGTGGTGGCCAGCCTTACCTTTCTCCTGGGCCTCACCTGGATTCTGCCCTTCTTTAGCTGGGGGCCAGTCAACACTCCCTTCATGTACCTTTTCTCCATCCTAAACAGTCTGCAGGGTAGGGTATCCTTACTTTCTCAGGGAGACTTCTGGGGAAACACTTTTTGAAGATGAGGCAGTGTGTGTTTGAACAATGCCACAAGGCAAAGTGATCCAGTGGCTGTTCAGATGGAGTTAATGTGTGTTGACTAGATGTCGCTTTTCTACAGGCTTCTTCATATTCATCTTCCACTGTCTGATGAAGGAGAATGTGCAGAAACAGTGGAGGATCCACCTCTGCTGTGGGCCTCTCAGACCCGGAGACTTCTCTGGTGAGGGAGCGCCATCTGTATCAGTAGTATTTAACTAGTATTTAACTAGTACTTAACTAGTACTTAACTAGTACTTAATTAGTACTAATTAGTACTTAACTTGCACTTACAGCAGTTACATTCTTGCACTTTTTTTCTATTTCTTATGTTAAATAGTATTTATTGTTACACTAGGTCCCTATTGCTCGTAGCTTGACTGTTCTCTCCCTTGTACGTCGCTTTGGACAAAAGCGTCTGCTAAATGTAAATGTAAATGTAGGTGTCCAGAGGAGGGTGTTGGTGCCATATGATACCCAAAATGATTATACGCACATTAGTTGCGAAACAATCTGGTCAGCTATTTTGATAATATCGAATGCGGTTGTCTTCTTACTTTAGACTGGAGCCGCTCCGTGACAGGCGGCGGTCGAGGCGGACGGAGCCGTCTGGTGCGTTCTCCGTCAGCCAAATCAGAGGACACCAGCTCCATCAGGAAGATTTCTGACTCGTCCAATACGGGTGCCGGTCAAATGACCGCCTGACCTCACAAAATCCTCCTTCCAGCCACACGCTTCGGCACTTAAAATCGTTTCAAGTTTTAAGTAGATTTGTCAAGTTGATGTTAAAATGACTGAATGAAAGACATCTAGTCACATCAAGTAGTATCTTAAAATAAAGTAATATCACTGTTGATGTTTGTGAACTTTGAACATATGTTGAACAATTTGTCATTAGCTACTATAGCCATCATTGCACATCAGAGTGTCTCAGCTGATTCTGTAAGTAAAACTGGCACACAGAGTATCACAGTGCATGTCCCTGGTGAGTCTGGGTCAAAACAGGGTTGAATTAGGAAGTATGAACACTTTAGTGATCAGGTCGTCAGATGCCCTTTTGGGTTCCGCAGTCCCAGAATGGCCATCGGACCCAGCTTAATGGCATGTCAGGCTGCATCACGTCCTGTCATGTCCCATCAAGTCATGCCTGAGTAGACGTGTGATGGAGTCACCAGGCAACCAGAGTGATGCTCATTTCAGACCAACTCCTCCTGGTGTCTAGAAGCACAGAACAGTATATACTGAGGTACAATATTGTGTATACATACAGAATGTTCCTTACAGACTACATTTCCAGTTTTGCATTACAGCAACAATGTCCTTAAACTGTTGCTTTTTATTATTAATATTTGTATTCTGTATTTTCTTTTCTCTTATCCTCTTCTATGATGATGTGTAAAATGTGTGTATGATGTATCCATATGTCCACGTGTCCAACACTGACAGTGACAGATCTGTGAGAACCATCAGATTTCTGGGCTTAGATTTGTACCAGCCACCTTCCTCGTGCACATCTTTTTCACCATTTTCACAAGGGTTTCATAATTGAATGATAAATAAATATGACAGAATCAATGGAATTCTGGTGAGGTGGTTTCTACACAGCACGGATTTCAGATTTTGTCTGAGGAATTCTCAAAGGTTCTGGAACATCTGTTTCAGCATCACACACAAGATGGCTAGATCTCAGCCCCTGAAGGCTCTACAATACAGAGAGGTCGGTTTTGTCAATTAATTCTCCAGTGATAGACGATTATAAACGTATATGTATCAATTATAATATAAGGTTATTTTGGGGTTACACACAGATGATTACTGTTAACAGTAACCGCAGACAATTTTGACGATTTCAAAAGATCTTTGAAATATACTAAATAAAACAATTGAAAAGAATAGGTAGTTAGATTGAATACTTGAATATTTATTGTAAATAATTAAGTATTATTTTCCTGGTCACTTTGCACATCCAGGTCAATTACAGACTGTCTTTCTCTCTCCCTCCCATTCTTTCTCACTCTGATTGATCACTCAGGATTGATTCAGTTGATTGATTTATTTTGTTCTTAGGTCTTTCAAAATTAACCAGGTTATTTCAAATGTGTAAATATAAGTGCATCACAGTGTGTGGCAAGAATAGACTAACGTGCACAGTATTGATTGACTGATTGAGTCATTAGTTAAGTGCAATTCAAAATTTCACTGGACTTCAATGGAAGATCTATCTGGTAATTTAGACATTTGGAACAGGATGGATGAAACACCATCGTATGCACCTATTTGGATGCACATTTGACCTGTGCCAGAGCCAGTTCCAAGTACAGAAAAGGCCCACAGTCAAACGCAGCTCTATCAGGCGAGCACCACAGAAACAAACACTAACATCTAAAAGTTTTGAGGTTTTGAATCAGTGTACTTCAGAATACTTCAGAATATAGGAACTGAAATGATCTGACCACCTCACGTTTGTATTCCTGGCAGTTGGAATGTCCATCTTCCTTGGGTCCTGCAGTTCCTCCTAAAACTTCAGCACATCACCCAAACAGCTCTCCATCTGTCCTTTGGTGTAACCGCTGACACCCTGACCCTGTTGCCTGGAGAGCCCAGGCAGTAGGTAGGTGTGTTGTGCTCTCCGGCGGTGCCTGCCGAGGGGTCTGGATCTGAAGGAGAGCCATTCTGTGAGCTCTCTGTGAGCACAGTGACCCTCCTGACCTGGGAGCAGTGGTGGTGGCTGGGTCCAAGGCCGGGGTCATCCACACCAGGGTTCCGTGGTTGCCGTGGTTCCTTGGAGTTCAGAGGTGTTGATCGTCTTTGATGGTTGAAGGTGTTGGCTGTTCGCGATGTTTTGTTCAAAAGGTCCTGCGGATTCTAGAGGTGTTGATCTGGGTCGAGGGTCCCGTGGTTTTTCCCCCTTTCGACCTCCTGGCGAGATGCTGCTTCCTATTGTCATCGTGACGAGGTGCTGAATGGGGCTGCTGTCTCTCATCTGTTCTCCAAATACCTGAAACTGGCAAGAGGTCTATGAAAGAAACAGGTCTAAGCAACAGGCTTCCTATGATTCTGTAACGAAATCTCAGAAAAATATAATACTGGGCAACATCTCCAGGGGTCATCCACACCAGGGTTCCCAAACATTTATGCGCACAACAGCCTAATAACCCAGATGGAAGACATAATTCTGGTACATTATAGCTTCCTTCCTTCCTGGGAACTACTTTATGCATTTTCCTGTGGTGGATGCTGTCTAATTATGCGGTTTGCACCGCTCGTTTACAATTTCAGATAAGTGGGCTGACTTCAGAGACCTAATAAAGACAGGTTTCTCTTTTATGAAATCAAGATACGGATACAAACAGATTTGTACTGGTTTTGTATCATGTGGTGCCATGCGATGCTGAGCCAGAATGCCACTTGTCAGATGACCAATGGTAGATGTCTGCCCTGGCATCTTAATATCATATGAATGTGTAAGGTGATGAAGTGTTCTTAAAACTACCATGTGACTGTTAATCACAGCTGATTATGCTTAATATGTTATGACATGGGCCTTTCTCCCCTGACTTATACCACGTGTCAGTATGGTATCCAAGAACACAGAAACTGGAACTGAGAGCTATGTGATCAAAGAGATAATTAATGTTATCCATTTAGTACATTTAGTGGCAAAATCACCAAACCTTGTGTTTGGTCCCACAAAATGAGACTGACATTTGGTATTGTTTTACTGGTGTTTGGGCAATGGTATTGGTATTGGTATTGTGTTGAAATATATCAGGTATGTTTGGTATTCTCATTTTAAGAAGAGAGATAATCTAAATATCTGTCATCAAGTAAAACCTCAGAAATCACAAAGAAGACACAAAAACATACACAGTATTCCAAAATGTATACAGTTAAACAGGATATCACACCTGTGGGTTTGCATACTGTTTAAACAGCATTGCCATCTAGTGACAGAAAATTATAGTGACAAGACAACAAAGCACTTCAGTCACGTTAGTGAAGTCAAGCACATTTAGCAGAAGGGCTTTCCAGTTGTAGCTGATGGATTATAAATACAATTATGGATGTAACAACCCGGCTCTTAGGCACGTTACAAAGGAAGCAGGGAACACCGCAAAGTTTCTTAATTCTAAGGTTTTATTTAACAAAGATTGGGTCACAGTATCAAGGCTACAGACAGTGTGTTCCCTGGCTTCCGAATTCAGGAATGCAGGGTTTTCATTGGACACGGACACGCCTCCCAGGTGGTTGATTATGGGCAAATCAGCACCTGGGAGACAGGGTGAAAAACAGCCACACATGCACGCACTCAAAACACTTGAAATCACACACATACGCATTCATGCACACGCATAGACACAGACAAAATAGGAAGAGCTGACGGGCCCAAAAGGGGCCGTCACAATGGAGTACAAGCTAAAAGCAAGACTAGGACAAAACACATAATAGAAAAAATAAAAGCACAATAACTGAAAGAAATAAAAATGTTCCAGGTAAAATGGATGAGTAAACTAAGGTCAAATGGATAAATAAACTAAGGTCAAATGGATGAATAAACTAAGGTCAAATGGATGAGTGAACTGAGGTCAAATGGATAAATAAACTAAGGTCAAATGGATTAATAAACTAAGGTCAAATGGATAAATAAACTAAGGTCAAATGGATGAATAAACTAAGGTCAAATGGATGAGTGAACTGAGGTCAAATGGATAAATAAACTAAGGTCAAATGGATAAATAAACTAAGGTCAAATGGATTAATAAACTAAGGTCAAATGGATAAATAAACTAAGGTCAAATGGATTAATAAACTGAGGTCAAATGGATTAATAAACTAAGGTCAAATGGATAAATAAACTAAGGTCAAATGGATTAATAAACTAAGGTCAAATGGATAAATAAACTAAGGTCAAATGGATAAATAAACTAAGGTCAAATGGATGAATAAACTGAGGTCAAATGGATGAGTAAACAAAGGGATGAATAAAAGGGATAATGCATGAAAGGCAAGACTGAAATGGAAAACCCAAAATCAAAGTAGTGAAATCAGATAAACTATTGAGCAACATCAGACTAAAAGTGAGAGACAAAAGGTGGGTCTTTAAATGTGATTTAAAATAGTCAACGGGGGGGACAGTTGACAGACAGTGTGGGACAGGAGACTGTTCCTGAGCTTGGGGGCAGCACCCGTGAGTGGGGGACTGAGAGGAGTTGTTGTTTTGGGCGACCTAAGTGGCGGCAGAATATGGAATTAGCATTGATGCTGTGGAACTAATCCATTGACGTCTTTAAAAACAAATGACATTACCTTGGACACCAATGAATGTAGGGGAGGAAAAAAATCGGTTCTGAGATTTCAGGTGAAGCTCCATATTTAATGTGAAGGGTTATATTGCTACCGCTCATAATGTGACTACCACTCTATGTAAGAGAGTTTTCTGGTAAGATTGTCACTGTGACCAATCAGGAATGCTGTTGCCTTTAAAATGTGTTTTAGGTGTCAGTCATGCTGGGGACGGTGGGAGATGTGTCCACCACTTTTTGCGATCAGCTATTACGTGACAACTGAAAATAAAATCTTACTACAATGAATAGCTCCTCAACACACTTAATCACCAATTTATAGATGACAACTGAACGGATACATGAAAATGAGAGTTAAGTGAAGCACATTTATTTGGGGTGGTGGAGGGGGAGCTAGACACTACTTTTAGGGGGATTAAAGCCCCCACAAAATAGGCACAGATCAGTGATTTAAAGTACAGTACAGGTAGTACAGTAGTATAGTAGAGGCAGTATAGAACAGTGATTTCAGCTAAAGATTTCCATCACATGCCACGTGTGATCCAGTATGTCCCAGATTTTTTGCCAGAACTTGAAACCAGACAATGACGGAGGGCAAACTGATACATGGGGTTAAACGATTCTTTCCCAAAAAACACTTACAATAAGTATGTTCATCTGATTCAGCCAGAGGCTTTTGGCTTGATCCTACTGGCAGACCAGCAACACAGACATCCACCCCAACTGGCACTTGGCACCAGATCGGGAACATTATTAATATGGTCCAGGAGGTTATGCCAACCTCCTGTGATGGAAACTGATGCCTTCAGCTTGAAAGAGACCTCTGACAGCAGGCAAGGCAAAACAAAACATATTACACCATGTTGTATCACCTCCTCTGAGGAAATGTGAAAAGTGAGTTAATGAGTGCTCATGAGAAAAACGCCACATCCTATTGCGTCTGGTCAAAACTCACTCACTCCCCCACCAGCTATTTAATCTAGAACTGCAGATGGACTGCTGTCATCACACCATGCTGGCATGTGGGTTATTGTGGTCATTATTGCATTTGTACTAATTTTAGTCTCTTCCCATCTGTCACTTTCAAGCCCATAGGTTTATGAGGAAACAGTACATAAAAAAGTGGGGTCTAGTGACAGAAAATCATACTGACAGGACAACAGGGCATTTTAGTCACATTAGTCAAGTCACTTTTATTTCTAGCACATTAAAAAACAACAGGAGTTGAGCCAAAGTCCTTTCCAGAAGTATGCATGAGTAAAAAGAATGCGTGGTAGGCTTCACGCTAAAAGCAGGACTAGGAGTAAACACATAAGAAAAACAAAAGCACAAGAACAGAAAGAAATACCAGATAGAAAACAAAAACATGACAAGTGAGGCAATTTCATAAAAAGAAAATTAGGTCAAATAGATGAGCAAAAATGAATATTGGAAAAATATAAAACACATTAAATGAATAGAATGACAAAAGGAAACACAGAGTTGTAAAGTAAATAAAATACAAATTTAGGAGAAAAAATAAAACCATCAAAAGATTAAAATGCAGTAAGAATAAAAGGCCCCCAACAGAATAAAAGGCGTGGGCTAGGGGGACTGAGAGGAGTTGTTGTTTTGGACGACCTAAGTGACCTGGCAGCAGAATATGGAATTAGCAGATCAGTGATGCTTTGGAACTAATCCATTGAGGGCTTTAAAAACAAATTACATTACCTTGGACACCAACGAATGTAGGGAAGAAAGGAATCAGGTTAAGGTTTAAAAAAAAAAAATCGGTGCTCTTAAAATCATGCGATAATTCCTTCTTTAAAGTAGCCATGCCACAGTAGAATATGATTAGAATAAACTTTAAAATAGAATGGTTCGAAATACAATTTGATCTAAGAGCTTTTACTTTCCTTCTTGCTCCAAGTCAGACCAGTAGATATAGTGTAGAAATGAGACTGACACAGACATGTGCATGAACTGGTTTACAGGCACGGGTTTAAGAGGGGATGGAATAAAGCCTTTTGCCATGCAAAAACAGGTTGTGAAACAGATGAAGGTCTGATTAAGGTGATGTAAAGGGCCTCGGACATGGACACATGGACAGTGATGTGCTTTCAGTCACACTGCAGCAAACTATTCTGTCACTAAACAATGATAAAGATAGATTTAGAAAGAAAGAAAGAAAGAAAGAAAGCTAACCACTGCAGAGTAATGAGTTATACACATACACTGGGGCATTTTTAGATTATGTGGTTTGTGATTTTTACACTCAAGATAGCCATTAATTATGTGTATGAATATTATAGTACAAAACACCATCACCATGGATCACCAACACAATAACAATAAAATATTGTGACATTCAGTGCATGCACGTGAAAGAATATGAATATCAAACTTAATATTGAATTGCCTATTAGTAAATAAGTAATGAGAATGCGCTTTTGGATGTTAAGTCCTTCAAGGGTGACTCATCTACAAGACAGTCGCTCCACCGCCAGTGGCCACATCTTGAGGTCAGATTATTGGACACAGAGCGCCGAATATAAAGGGGTGTCAGTGAGCCGATAGACATCGTGTTGGCAAAGGGAGACACAACAATCCCCTCTCCATGTCACTGTGCAAACACTTCTCCCTTCTCCCGCTAACACGCTGAAGCAGCTATGTTAGTTCACATTTGGAGTTTAAATTTGAGCATTTTGGAGAGTTTCAGTGTAAACCAAAGCTATAATGATAGCACTGAGGATCCTCTTTTCCCACATCGTCTGAGTAGGACCGGCCACACCGTAGTAGCAATTTTCCTCGGAATTATCCTGTTTTTCGGATTCTTTAACAATCTTCTCGTTCTGTTGGTATTCGCAAAGTTTCGTTGTCTCTGGACACCCATCAACCTCATCCTGCTGAACATCAGCGTCAGTGACATACTTGTGTGCATTTTTGGCACGCCATTCAGTTTTGCTGCGAATGTCTACGGGAGGTGGCTCATCGGGGACCTAGGTTGCCAGTGGTATGGTTTCGCCAATTCGCTTTTCGGTGAGTTTAGTTTTCAGTTTAACAGTGAGGAGATTTGCCTTGTGTATACACATAACTTTTAGTAAGTTTTTTCAAGATTTTGACTGGTCAATTGATGCGTTTTGACAGAAACACAAGTAACAGGTGGTTGTGATCGGTGATTTCCGATTAAGATGATGGCATTTTGATAACAAAATGCTGTTAACACTACATCTTACAGGAAAAAACCCTTATCCACACTAGTTTCGTTTTTAACTATGCATGGTTGTTGCTGTTACTTTAACGTTACCCCTTCAAAAAGGCATGCTTCAATTGTCATCGGCCAGTGTTAAAACTGTCCCCAACACTGGGACCGTTGTAACAAAGGCACACTGCATTTATATGAAAATTACAAAAAAAGTTAGGCACATGCATGTGCTTGAAGTAGGAATATAGAGACGAAAGAAGTATGTTGCATACATGTTAAAATGAAAGGTGAAACGATTTCTTGCAACAAGACAAAATGCAAAAAATTACAACTGTAACTGCACTTGGATTACAGTGGATTATACAGGCGAGACTAACCTAATAATAACCAACAAACTTCAAGAAAAGCCTTTACATAGGGAATTTCAGTTTGCGTTTATGTGCGAGCACACCCCTGTGTGTGTGTGTGTGTGTGTGTATATGTGTGTGTGTGTGTGTGTGTGTAAGAGATGGAGCGAGAGAGAGAGAGCGCAAATGCAAGTCATGTTTATAATTATGGGGAAGCCTACTTCCAGGCACTCACTGCCACTGTTGAATTAACCTCTGACCTTGTGTGTTGGCACCAACGTGCTTTGAGGTAACCCCAGGACACCAACAACCTGTAGATCATCTGAAAGTGGTGTGACATTTCAATGATTTTGAATAACTTTAACTAGACTATTTCACATCTCAGTCACTTTTAAAATAAGGGGGCCAAATATCTAAGTGTTTTTTATTTGCTATGACGAGGCACAAACCCAGTATCTCGCCTCCCAATGTTCTGACATTTCAGAGTGTGGGTCTCATTTAAAGGCAGTGATTGCAACATGGGGAGCGGTTGAAAAGGAGCTGCTGGTGCCGACAGGGGCCATCTGTCCTTCTTTGTCTGAAGCCATTTTAATTGAATGGTGTATTCACCACATAACCTGCCGATACTTCTGACTGGTGAGAACAATTTTTTCGAGACATATTTGCCTTTCAGCTCCTCTCCTGGTGCCGACAGGGGCCACGGGGGCCACGGGGGCCACGGCTGCGCACATAGTGCAGTCTGGGCTGGCAACGATCCGTGGGGGAGCCAGGTGGGAGTCCCTGAACATCATCGTTATGCCATCAGTCCATTTTCCTGTCAGTCAAGCATGTAGGAGTTGGGCTGTGATTGCAGGAAAATACAGCTACCTTTGTCTGCAGCCAAGGTGAATCAGGGCAAAATTGATTGCGATACAGATCAGTCCTTCTTTGTCTGAAGCCATTTTAATTGAATGGTGTATTTAATTCACCACATAACCTGCTGTAAACTTCTGACTCGTGAGAACTATTTTTTCGAGACATATTTGTCTTTCATCTCCTCTCCTGACAAAGAAAATCTCAATATAAACTCCTAAAAAAAGTTCGGAAACGTTATTTCGGTCGATTATTCCTCCCCTTTAATAATACCAATTGGTATTGTATTTTATATCGTTGGAAAGCCTGATTAGTCACCTTTACAACGAGGTACAACTTGTAAGGATCGTGCATTCGTGGAATGAGCAACACAACTAACCGTGTAGGTAGCGGCCCCAAAAAATGTGCCAAAATCCCCAATTCTTCTGTTGGTATTCACTCTTGTTTTGAGTTGCTTGGTGGATTGGATAATTGCACTCTCTCACAGTAATAAGGAAAAAACAACACATATTGGCCATTTTTACACTTTATTAATTTTTCCCTGTCAGGGACCTCAGTAGCGTGTGGAAGATCCATACGCAGCCACAACGGCTTGGCACCTCTTCCTCATGCTGATCTCCAGCTCACACACTGCTGTGGGATGGCATCCCATTCCTCAACCAGGATTTGTCGCAAATCAGCAAACATGGTTTATATGAGTTCAAGGTTTCCATGGCCACGGCACCTACACCTTATTGACATGTCGTATCCTATTCAGAGCCTCTGCATTGGTTGTGGATGCTGATATATCCAGACCCAGGGGCTGGTTGTGGATGCTGATATATCCAGACCCAGGGTTTGGTTGTGGATGCTGATATATCCAGACCCAGGGACGTTTCACTAAATTGTGGAAACGCAATCATGCTATTACACACTGTTTTGCAAGTCGTGGTGGACACAACAACATGACACAAGTCATCATCAATTTTTTTTTTTAAATGTTGTGATTGCTCTTTGGTGACCTGAATGACCTTCAGAAGATTACACAGGATCCCCCACAGATCCTCTCCTCTCCTGTGTTCAATTATGTTATATATGCCAAGGCCGAGTTGTGCAAAGTGCAAAGTGTGATTGCTTTTTTTCACATCTCCTTAGAGTTGTGCAAAGCTCATGTTTTAACCACTCTAAACATCTCCTTGGGGTTGTGCTCCCCTCTCTCTTCACGTCCCCCAGGCATCGTGTCCCTGGTGTCCATGTCCATCTTGTCTTACGAGCGCTACACGACATTGCTGTGCCCCACCAAGGCTGACCTGTCGGACTTCCGTAAAGCCTGGCTGTGGGTGGCTGGCTCCTGGCTGTACTCACTGATGTGGACGCTGCCTCCCCTCCTCGGCTGGAGCCACTACGGGCCGGAGGGGCCGGGCACCTCCTGCTCCGTGGAGTGGCGTCGGCGCTCGGTGGGCGGCATGTCGTACGTGGTGTGCCTCTTCGTCTTCTGCCTGGCGCTGCCCCTGCTGCTCATGCTGCTGTGCTACATCAGGATCCTTCAGTTCATCAGGGAGGTGAGTGTGGACGGCTGTGGTCGTGTTCGCTCTCCGCTGGGGTCAGTCTGGCTTCACGCCACTCCCTGGAGAGCCTCGTCACCTGCTGCACATTCATGTTGGAGCAGTGATGCTCATCAACACTCAACATCATATCACTATGCATGAAATATATATTTTTTTTTACTTTAGGCCTGAATGGGTGATATGTGAAAGTTTTGATTGATTGATTGATTGATTGATTTATTTATTTATTTAATACTTTTTTTTATGTAAAAACACATTGAGGAATAAGACCCTCATCTAAGTTAGTCATACTATGGTTAAGTCTTAACCATAGTATTTTATTGAATCTTCAAAATGGTTGTTCCTGTATTATTTTATATATATATATGCATATTTATTTTATTTTTATTTATTTATTTTTTCAATGTATTAACTCTTCATTGTACCCCGTTACAATCACTACAGGAGAAGCCAGTTGTACATGAGATGAGATTCAAGAATTCCCTTAATGAAATAAATGAGCACAACCTTAAAGATTTTTGGACCTCATTCCAAATGTAGGGTGCCTTATAACAGAAAGGTGTCTTACCCAGTTTAGTGTTAACATGTGGCAGATATAATGAAAGCCAGCTCTGGGAGCGGGTATTGAGGGTATTACAATTCCAGCTGATGAGAGAGGAGAGATATAGTGGAAGTAGCCCAATGATCGTTTTGTAAATAAAGATCTTCCAATGACCATCCCTGTTTTCAGACAGGGCTGGCCAGCCAACCAAAGTACAGGCTACTGATCAATTTTATTTAATCTTACTCAATTCCTGACAGACAGTCAGGATGTGTAGGTTGTGTTGGACAGGAGGGTCTGGGTCAGAGTTGACCTTTCTTATGCACAACAAAAACAAAAACAACAACAAAAACATCTCATATACACTCTGACTTCTAAGAAAAGCCCTCCTTTTGCCCACATAAACAGGCTTTAAAAAGCTCCTTTTTGCAAAGGCCTTCAGGCTACAGCTGATTAGCTCTAATCCTGAAGTGCACAATTGGCAAGCTCCTCGCGGTGCAAACAGATTACAGAGACGTTCACTTTGATATTGATCCTCGGCTGTAGTGAGTGCAGACCATGAAAATGTGATACTGAGAGGGAAACATTAACCTTGAGCCACACTACTCGAGTAGTAGTCGTTGCAATGTGTTGTGCCTCAGTAATAGTAATGTGCAGGTTCTATTTATGCCTCTATACATCTCCATCATCTTTGCCTTCCCCCTTTCTTGTGTCATCCAGGAAATGAATGTAAACCACCACTAAATCACCTGTCACTGTGCTAGACAGGCTCCAGTTAGCGTCTCATCTCATATCAGAAGCTGGGTGGCTTTACAAAGACTGTAAGAAATCCCTGCCTCGAGATCTATTTTTATGCGCCACTATTGATTTGCTCCCTCGAGGAATAGCGGGACACAACTCTCGGGGAGTCGAGACGGGCACGGTTCAGGAGGTCACCAAACCTGCCTGTGTGAGTCATTCATGCTCGCAGGGGATTACATAAGCAGCTGAGCCTAGTGCAAGGATATGTAATTAGGGTTTCCGAGGGCTGGCGGAGAGCGCATCACTAACACCATTCCACATATGAATCAGCCCGCAGGAGTATTTTTAGTGTCTGGAGCCGGCCCCCGGTTACTGTTGGCGATCACCCGTTACGTAACCAGCTCATTTTCTCCAGCGTTTGCTGTGGACGGCAGCGAGGGAGCCGTTGCTTGGCAGATGAATGGAGAGAGAATGGATGGAAAGCCGTTTCAGTGATCTTTCAGATGGCACTCTGACTTACTGAATATCAGAGTTAGAGCCCCCAATACAATCTTGGATATGACTAGAATAGTGGAAATGAAATGAAAATGGCTTATTCTCAATCAGAGGTGTTATAGTGTCATAGTCACCATAGTCACACAGTAAGAGTTCTATTGCTATTCTATCCAGTGTTAGAGGAGCCTGAAATAAATTCCATTCGGTAGAGATAGATATATTGCAATTTATGAGTTGGCTTATGTTATATAAACTTCCCAATATGAACTTCCCAATGACAGCATAAATAGTAAAAGAGTGAAAAACAGTAACTAGTAAAATAGTGAAAAACAGTAAATAGTAAAACAGTAGTTATGTGGTCAGTCCGTGCACAGAGTGATATGTAGGTTCTGACTTCGCTCCTAAAGGTTTTTATTACACGGGTGAGAGAGTGTCAGTTAATGCTGTGACCATGGAAACGTCCTGAATGTCTCTCTAACCAGGGCTTATGGAGTGTGTAAAAGGCGGGAGTGATGACAGGGGGTGCTGCAGACAGGATCACCATACCGGTCATTACACACAACTGGAGGTGTAAATGTTTGTCCTTAAAATTGACGTCAGGGGATTGTGTGGCGTTGTCTTTGAGGAGCCCAGGGGAGCGTGAAACCAGCGCTCAGAGATCAGATGCATGCCTGGGCCTCGGATGACGTGCTGGCCCAGAGGCACAGAGCGCTAACTCAGTCTACCCACAGCTTAGACACGATCCGTTATCCTGAGGATGTTGTCTGGAGGGATTCAAATGAATCCTCAGGCTCTGGGATTATTATTCCCAAACTACTGTATCAGCTTGTATCAAGTTGTATCAAAATGAAATGGCAGTTCTTCGCTCCTAAAGGATTTTCATTACACGGGTGAGAGAGTGTCAGTTAATGTTGTGACCATGGAAACGTCCTGAATGTCTCTCTGCCACACTACACACAAAGCCTGGACGTGAACACACATACAGTACATCCCACCTGCGCTAGCCTAGATGACGCGTGTGGACTGTGCATCTAAAGCCAATAGCCAAGGCGAAGCTCCCAGGGCTCACTCTGAAGCTTGACACAAGCCATGGCACAAAACATGACACATGACTATTTGTCTTTTTGTCTGCGACTGGGAAGAAATTGATGAAGATCCCTATAAGGTGACGGATTACACAGCCACTGCTTTGGAAGTGCAACCTCTGGCTAATCAGTTGTCTGGCCAGACGTGTTATTTGATTGGCTGAGATGAAATTGGCTGAGTTGAAACAAGCCATTTCACTTGCATTGCCTTGATGCTTTGAAATAAATGTGGACTCTTGCATCCCCTGCATGTCATGTTTCTTTGCTTGCCTTTCTCAGATGAGTCGGGTGAAGTACAAAGCGGCTCAACGGCGGCAAAACCACATTCTGCGGATGGTCATCATCATGGTGTCCTGCTATCTGCTGTGCTGGATGCCCTACGGCCTCATGGCCCTGGTGGCCACCTTCGGAGAGACGGGTCTGGTCACGTCTGTGATGAGCGTGGTGCCTGCTGTCCTGGCCAAGAGCAGCACCGTCTTAAACCCCATCATCTATGTGCTCTTCAATGACCAGGTTGGCCCGCCTTTCCATTCAGCCATTCAGATCAGTCCTTGCTAGAGTTATTATCAGTGCTGCCTTTGGACAGGATGCATGCTCTTCATAAGTACTCTAATAGTATTATAGTAGTGCTCTAGTACAGTTTATAAAAGGAATACTAGTGTATAACATATATAACATAATACAAATAATGTCTAATATAGTAACAATGGTGCTCTAATAATATCATAGTACTCTAATAGCCTGTGTTTATTACGCAGTTTTTTCATAGTTGTATTTTTTGAAAGCACTTCCATGTTCACAAATTATTTCTGAAATCCCTTGGTTTGGACATAAGAGCTTGTCCAGCATCTCATTCAGAAGAAGCATATCATTAGCATATCATTAGCAACCCTGAAATGTATTTAATCAGGAAAAAAAACTATTAAAGGATGACCTGTTGGGGGAGCACTGTGGCGCAAGCAGTAACCCCGACCACATTTGGGCTTGACGCCCATGGAGGACACGGGCTCGAATCCGGCCCGAAGTCATTTCTCCTGTCCACTCCCCACCTCTTCTCCCTCTCATTTCCGGTCCCACTCTTCACTGCACTATTGATTTAAGGCAACAAAAAAAAAGCCCCAAAAAAAAAAAATCTTAAAAAAAAAGATGACCTGTTGAGAAGCTGGGTGGATGACTAAAGGTGCCTATCAACCTCCCACTCTCTACATGATGAATATACATGATGCATGTGGTGGGTGATGGCCTTACTTCTTTGACTGCTCTACATGTCAGCCCCCCTGTACACATCTCCATCACTATGGACACGCTCCAGAAATAGCCAGTGTTAATCAAGGCCCGGCAAGCTGGATGGAGCCCAGGGCTTTGTGAATGAGACTAGCGCTGCATGGTGTCTTGTCTGATGGAGCTGCCATTCATTACCATTGTGCTGTGACACGGCAGCATAACCTGCCGTTGCAAATGAGGCATCCCTGCATAGAAGGATGATCAGAAGACACTAAGATGAATAGAAATGGTGATGGTGCTGAGAATTGATAGTAGACGTCTACTGTCAGGCAGCTGGGTTCATTTGAGGCGAGCGTAATAAATGTGTTATGAAAATTCCTGCTGCCTGATCTAAATTATGTGTTTAGTTTGAGGGCCATGGACTTTTTAGTTTATTTTATTTTCCCATTAGATTTGAAACCCAAGTTCAGAGATTAAACTCTGGCTTAGAGCAAATACAGTGCAGTGTATACTGGAAGAACACAGTCACTATGTTGCCTTGAGTGATTCTTGAAGAACGTCTTTGACAAATGCAAATGTGTTCATCTTTAAAATGCTCAGAGAAAATAGAACATCTCCCAAATGAATCTTTGGCTCACATTGGACTATTAGTTATTTGTAACTGTGGCATGTTTACATTTTGTATTTTATACTGATGTTCATTAATATGTTCTGTCCCTATCAAATAAACAAATAATAAATAATTAACTAATTAATGAAAACCGTTCAGAGCTAAGAAGGATCCTTCAGAGTGTTAAAAGTAAAAGAGGTTGCCCTACTAATAAGACCTTAAGACCCCTTCAACAAAACCTTGATTAGATCCTAGTGATCCCCGTGTTCTTCTCAGTTCTACAGGTGCTTTGTGGCCTTTGTGAAGTATGGTGCTGTCCAGAGGCCGCAGTTCCAGATGCAGCGACCCCTGGATGCCGTAGTCTTTGTGTCACGAGTTGGGACCTCCGGGTCTCTAGAGGCTGCCAATTAGAGGCTTGTGGTGTGGTTATGTGTGTACATGTGCTTCCTGTGTTTGTTATGCTTGTACATGTGCTTTTGTGGACTTCCTGTGTCTGTTTTCCTTTCATTGTTTCCACCTGTCTGTTTGTTAGTTAGATGATCGCATGACCAATTAAGTGTTGTATTTATACCCGGTTGTTGTTTGTGTTCTTCTCGGTGACTTACTCGTTTGTGTTCTGGTCAGTACTGATTTCTAGCTTGCATGTTTCATGTCTTAAGTCTCTCAAGTCTCTCAAGTCTCTCAAGTCTCTCAAGGCTCTCAGGTCTATCAAGTTTGCTAGTTCCAGTTTTATAGTGAAGTCCGGAAGTCGCAGTCCTAGATGCTGCCAGCCCGGAGGCCGCCAGCCCGGATGCCGCAGTTCCGGAGGCCAACAGCCCAGACCCAGACCCCGCAGCCACCGCTGCCGACCCAGACCCCGCAGACCCCGCAGCCTCCTCTTGGCATGCCCATGCTTGGCCGCCCGCCTGTCCAGCCACCTGATACTCTGCCCTTGTTCGGCCGTCCAACTGGCCAGTCGCCTGGCCCTTGGCTCCTGTCTGGCTATCTGCCCGCCTTCCTTGCCCTGGACCCCCTCCACCCACCCTATGTGGACTTTTGGATTGCCTTTGGGCCGTCTGGGTTCCGGCTCTTAAAGAGGGGGTACTGTCACGAGTTGGGACCTCCGGGCCTCTAGATGCCGCCAACTAGAAAGGCTTGTGGTGTGGTTATGTGTGTACATGTGCTTCCTGTGTTTGTTATGTTTGTACATGTGCTTTTGTGGACTTCCTGTGTCTGTTTTCCTTTCATTGTTTCCACCTGTCTGTTTGTTAGTTAGATGATCGCATGACCAATTAAGTGTTGTATTTATACCCGGTTGTTGTTTGTGTTCTTCTCGGTGACTTACTCGTTTGTGTTCTGGTCAGTACTGATTTCTAGCTTGCATGTTTCATGTCTTAAGTCTCTCAAGGCTCTCAGGTCTATCAAGTTTGCTAGTTCCAGTTTTATAGTCTAGTCACAGGCTAAGGATGTAAATTAGCATTCTTGTTAACTGTGGCATGTTTACATTTTGTATTTTATACTGATGTTCATTAATATGTTCTGTCCCTATCAAATAAACAAATAATGAGTAATAAACGAATTAATGAAACCCGTTCAGAGCTAAGAAGGATCCTTCAGAGTGTTAAAAGTAAAAGATGTTGCCCTACTAATAAGACCTTAAGACCCCTTCAACAAAACCTCGATTAGAATGCTGTTGGCAGAACTTGTAAGGATTCACAAAAATTCCTTTTTGTGTTTTGGATTTCCCCTGTTTTGAATAAGTGATTAAAAGACAACAATTCCTGCAAGCATCCTGCACTTGGGTCCTACTTCCTTCATTAGCTCAGTGAGCTCTCTGGACCAGAGAACCAGCGGCCAGGGTTCCTTTCCCGAGCCCGGCCCTGACACTTTGTGAAGTGTGGTGCTGAGATCCCCATGTTTCTCACAGTTCTACAGGTGCTTTGTGGCCTTTGATAGGTGAAAATTCACCCTAGTTAACTCAGTCCTCCGGAGCTGCATATAAGTACATTTATTAGACAAACAACAATTGCAATCGGGCTCACTCCCAGCACAAGGCTGAAAGTAAAGCAATGATAAACATATCGCACAAGGTTTATATAGACAGAAGTTTAGCATTCAGTAGGGATAACCATGTGGTGGATCTCTGACGTCCGAGGCAAGGATGGAAGTTTTGCCAGGTAGGAAGAAGCTTATCACCTCTGGTCTAAACATGCTCTTGTAGATATGCAGACTAAGTGGCACCTAATATTCTAAGTTACACACACGCAGAAACACAGAAAAGCCATGTTCCTGCTTACAAAAGTACATGATTTATATGAGGTCATTAATAATACAAGGCACTTGATTATTATATTCTTAAGTCATTAACAGTGTTTGGAAAATATCTCCATCAGTCGCTCCTTTTATCCGTTTCAATGGATAATTCAAAATTACAATCACAATCACAATCAAAATCATCTTTCTTAATTCGTCAAGTATCAATTTCAATGGATAACCTCAAAATCATCACTCTGAGCTTCATCACATGGATTTTCGGAACAGAGATCATTACTGAGCATCACTCCATATCATCATAAGTCAATCATTTAAAATGTCATCATATTTCTCATCACACATTTGTATACTTTGCATTTGTAGGCCAACATAGTGGGTGTCGACTGTGTGTGTGTATCATCAGCTCGCCTAGACTTCAGATAACATTCAAACAAGGCCTCTTTGCTGTTTCCTTGAAGGCCTTCTGCAGAACACATCGGCTGTTGAATATTACTGGGCAGAACAATGTGAACAGTCTCTTTATGTAGGCCCCATCGCGGATATTTGACCAAGACCGGTGTCTGTTGTGATCAATATGCTAAGTCCCAAAATGTAGAGTAGTGCAGTTATTATGAAAAGTCCCACACATTGTTTAATTTTTCCCTGGTAACTCCCCATGACTTCACAGAGATAGGACCGCCCCGCGCTCCCAGTATCCACTAGGCTCTTTTACCCCACTGGACAGTGTTGTTTTCTTCACCAGGTTTAAGACGAAAAATTGCCTAAGGCAAAGAATCCCCTTTGTAGCTGGACTTCTGTCACAGTGGGCCGTCCTTGGAAAACTGTAGAGGAAGACAGCTCCTATCCTCTGTCTCTTTACTCGTTTAAAATGTGTTAGATGTATCCAGGTGACTCTCTCCGCTATCTTGACTGTGGTAGATGTTGACAGTAGCACTTGGTATGGTCTGTCCTGTTTGGGCGAGTGGCAGTGTTGCTTTTTGAGGCTGTTGATTAGGACCCAATCTCCTGGCCCAACCTTGGTTTCAGCCTCACAGGTTCCTGTGAAGCAGAGAGTTCTGAGAGCATTTTGCTAATTCACATTTTTGCCATATATTCTTCAAATGTATATTCAATCTCTTTGTCTGTTTCAGCAAATGGTTTGAGTGCTGAGGCAGTGTAGGTTCTTCCATACATCATTTCAAACAGTGATAACAACTTCACTCTAGGATTCTCAATATGCTTTTAATAGTTTGGATTTAACTCAATAAAATCAATAATGAATGATTAAACATCTTTCTCATAAAATATAAATAAGAAGTATAAATACAGTGGGGAAAATAATTATTTGAACCCCTGCCGATTTCGCAAGTTTGGCCACTTGCAAAGAAATGTGTGATCTATAATTGTAATGGTAGGTGTATTTTAACAGTGAGAAATAGAATATCAACAAACAAATCCAGAAAACTGCATTTTATAACATTTATGACTTTATTTGTATTTGATGCAGAAAATAAGTATTTGAACCCCCAAGCAAACAGCAAGAATTCTGGCTCCCAATGACCAGTTATGTGCCCAAGAAGCACACAGATTAGTCCTCATTAGGCCTAACAAGGTACACCTGATCTCAACTGGTGACGTGTATAAAACAAACCTGTCCAAAGAATCTTACTTCACACCTTCAACCTCACCACCATGGGCAAGACCAAAGAGTTGACCAAGGACGTCAGAGATAAGATTGGTGACCTGCACAAGGCTGGAATGGGTTACAAAACCATCAGCAAGCAGCTTGGTGAGAAGCGGACAACTATGGGTGCGATTATTCGTAAATGGAAGCAACACCAAACAACTGTCCATCGCTCTAGGTCTGGGGCTCCATGCAAGATATCCCCTCGTGCGGTATCGGTGATCATCCGAAAGGTGCAGAATAACCCCAGTACTACACAGGGGGAGCTTGTGAATGATCTCAAGGCAGCTGGGACCACATTCACCAAGAAAACCATTGGCAACACACTACGCCGTAATGGTTTGAAGTACTGCAGAACTTGCAGGGTCCCCCTGCTCAAGGAAGCACATGTACAGGGCCGTCTGAAGTTTGCCAATGAACACTTAAATGATTCTAAGGAGGATTGGGAGACAGGATGTGGCCAGATGAGACCAAAATCAAGCTCTTTGGCATCAACTCGACTTGCCGTGTTTGGAGGGGGAAGAATGCTGAATATGACACCATCCCCACCGTCAAGCATGGAGGTGGAAACATTATGCTTTGGAGCTGCTTCTCTGCCAAGGGTACAGGACGACTCCACTGCATCGAGGGGGCTATGGATGGGGCCATGTAATGTGGAATATTGGGCTTGAACCTCATTCCCTCATTCCCTCCCATTGAAAACGCAACCTTAAGGATTTGGAGAGGATCTGCAAAGAGGAGTGGACCAAAATCCCTCCTGAGATGTGTGTAAACCTGGTGACCAACTACAAGAAAAGTCTGACGTCTGTGCTTGCCAACAAGGGTTATTCCACCAAGTACTAAGTCATGTTTTGCTAGGGGTTCAAATACTTATTTTCTGCATCAAATGCAAATTAAGTCATAAATGTTATAAAATGCAGTTTTCTGGATTTTTTTGTTGATATTCTGTTTCTCACTGTTAAAATACACCTACTATTACAATTATAGATCACACATTTCTTTGCAAGTGGCCAAACTTGCAAAATCGGCAGGGGTTCAAATACTTATTTTCCCCACTGTATATATGCTTACTATCCCCACTTATTAAGGCATGTTTTCACCATGGCTCAATATTGCAGCATATCTTTTAGTATTGTGAGATCAAATTTTTCAATTGTGTACGTGTCAGATGGTTGTTGTAGTGCGGCCTGGTTAGTGGCCTTGTCTGCTTTGTGGTTTCCCAATGAAACCGAGTTTTTTGCATGTGTTTGCGCAATCAGGGCAATCAGTTCCGCTGCCTGTGCGGAATAGTGTGGAAGTAGTAGCTGTGTGTTCAAGGTTTATTTGCTTGAACCATCAACAAAAAATAGTAAAATCAGCTTTTGGAAAAGGCATATCTCGTAGGTCAGCTCTGGCTGCCATAGTTTTTATCTGTCTCTTCTACACAATCATGTGGATTGCCATCCTCTGCCGTAAGTAAAAGTGTAGCTGGGTTAAATGTCACGCAGCGCTCAATAGGGATATGAGGCTGCGAGAGCTAAACAGTCATGCAAGATAATTGTCTGGCTGGTGACATGTAAGCATAGTATGCCACTGGTCTCAACTTTAAGTCCCCACTTATGCATTAACACAGATGTCATATAACCATTTTCCCAGTCTACAGCTTGTACGGATGGCTTGTTTTTTTTTTTTTTAAACATAGCTTTACTTTAGTGGACCACAGCTGCTAATTTTGTGGCCTTGTCTTCGCTAAAAGTCTTAACAACGCCAGGGTATGTTGTTTACAGGTCTTCTTATCTGGAGGAACAGCACTCAGCCTCCACCCAGCCTGTGTTAGTCCAATGCATCAGTCTAGGTTAATGTAGTTAGTGTGACAGGCATACATTTCTCTTTAAATCTTTTTGGGGCTAAACAGTGTATATTCTATACATAATAATATTTTGGGACACCATTTCTTTGATACACCACTGTTATTCTCAATCTATTACCTTTGTCTTATTCTTCACACTAGGGTTAGTTATGTTTCTATTTTCAGACTCTCATAGTTTGTTCTTGAGATCGCAATGCTGAGTCAACCCGAGCCCGACCAGAGGTCCCCCGTCTCACTAAGTTTTGTGAGGAGGTTGAGGCCAGAGAATTTCCCTGGGGTGATCAGTTCCCTACTGGTTCCGGGTCAAGGCATCTCAGTAATGCGAAATCAGTCCTTTAATTACATAAATTATGACTATAATTATCTGTGTTTTACCCATTGTAAAAAGTTTGTCTCAACCCCACTGAAAAATAACACACAGGAGTATCTCTAACTATTTTTATTTCTTTATCTCTTAAGGACACTGGAGATAGCTCTTCTAATTCGTCTCCCTCAGGAATATATCTATTCGTATTATAACGTATTATGCTTATATAACCTTAGCGCGCACTTTACATGGAGGCAACAGGTCTGCTTTTTACTTATAACCTTCAGCGTTTCCAAAAACGAACGCTACCCTTCCTTCTATACCCTTCCTTCAACACGTCAGGAAGGAGATAGGAAGGTGAACAGTGCTTATATAACCTAAGCGCATCTCTGAACAGGAAAACTACAGACAGGAGTCTCTCTAACTCTAGCAATTCGTTCAACACACAGGGTTTCAAAGGAAAAGTTTTTCCCCTCTCCACCCCGCTGTAAACAGGCAAAAGGTGCATCTCAACCCCAAGAAAAACTATACTAGCGTGTTCGCACAACAAATAACAAACAAACAATATACTCACAAACAGCTCGGAGTCCACCCCCTATAGTCCAATTCAATTCCTTTACTCTCGGCTCTCCTCGCTGGCAGGCCCTGGCCTCCTTCCAATTAAAGTTGGAAGTCTTTAGAAAAACGGAGTCTCGTACTCCTCCGTACGATTCAGATCCTGATGATTAGCCCAGTGTGGGGAGGTTGTTGGAATCCCGGTCACGAGCCCCCAAATATGATAGGTGAAAATTCACCCTAGTTACCTCAGGACTCCGGAGCTGTTGCGATCGGGCTCACAAGGCTGAAAGTGAAGCAATGATAAACACATCGCACAAGGTTTATATAGACAGAAGTTTAGCGTTCAGTAGGGATAACCACGTGGTGGATCTCTGACGTCCGCGGCAAGGATGGAAGTTTTGCAAGGTCGGAAGAAGCTTATCACCTCTGGTCTAAACATGCTCTTGTAGATATGCAGACTAAGTGGCACCTAATATTCTAAGTTACACACACGCAGAAACACAGAAAAGCCATGTTCCTGCTTACATAAGTACATGATTTATATAAGGTAATTAATTATTCAAGGCACTTGATTATTATATTCTTAAGACATTAACAGTGTTTGGAAATGATCTCCATCAGCGTTTGTGAAGTGTGGTGCTGAGATCCCCATGTTTCTCACAGTTCGACAGGTGCTTTGTGGCCTTTGTGAAGCGTGATGCTGAGATCCCCATGTTTCTCTCAGTTCTACAGGTGCTTCGTGGCCTTTGTGAAGCGTGGTGCTGAGCCACAGCCCAGCTACTCCTTCAACCCCCAGAAGAGCAGCAGGGAGGAGCCAGGGCTAGGCTCCTCCCCCGGGCACAGGAGGTCCCACAGCCTGCGTCACTCCAGCAGGAGGCCACTGCGCAGGGGGACACGCACGCTGTCTCTGGTGGTGCACTACACCCCCTGACCACCGGGGGGAATGGACTCGGACAGACGGACGAACCAGCTGGAATGACTGGTGCTCCACTGCAGGACTGAAAAGACTGAATAGAGGAAGCTGAATGTAAAAATTGTATTTGTTTATGTGTTGATACTTTTGCTCCTCCAGTGTTATCTGCCATTCCTAAACAAAACAAATGTGCTGTGATATTTCTTAGATTTTTTTCGATAGTGTATTTTGTAACGTTTTTTGTAACGCTCTTTAAAGAGACTGAAATATTTAAAATCTGCTAGTTCTCCCATATGTGTCTTACCACCACAGTGATAAAATGAACAAGACTGAATTAGGGTTTGTGTATAAAGCAAAGTGCAGGACTGAACTGTTCTACCCTGCCTGTCCCTTTCCTTGCTATGTAGAAAGGTCTTCAAGGAATAGCTGTCTATAACAGAGAGAAAAAGAGAATGTGTACAGTGTATCTCTGCCAGACATCCATACTACTACGTATGTGACAGCAGGTGCTGTCGATGCTGGACCCATTTCAATCATTTTTGGCCCTAGTACAAATTTGGACCCTAAATAGACCTGGGTTGAAAAAGCTTTCCTTTAATATTAGTGAAAAAAGCTGATGAAAATGATGTCTTTATTCAGGAAATAAAGAGGAAATATAAATTCTAATTAATTTAAAGGTTTTGACAGTCATGTCCTGTCCTGTCCTGCCCTGCTGTTGGTTGTACTAACAGGCCCTGTTTCGGTAAGTCTAATGTTTTAATCTAAAGTTATTATCTCATACTGCACTGCAGGTGCATTCTGCATGAGTAACATGGTGTCTCTCTACATAAATAATCAATCAAAAATAAAACCAAGCTCATCAAGGACCGACTGAAGGTTTGCCTGTATGGGAGTTGGCGTGCAGGCTAATCTTACCTATAAGTTGCTTTATAACATTACATTCACTGGACAAATAGGATATCCACGAACACAGTGTCTGCTGTTACTGGGTTGCTGGGGTTGTTGCTGCAAGTTCCTCCCGGCCAACATCAAGCAGATGGGTCCCCCCTTATGTGCCGTGGTTCTTTCTTACAATCTTACAATCTGAATAGTCAAAGGTTACAGAAACATCAGTTAACAGCTAGATAGCTGAGAAAAATCCAGTCAACGAAATATAGTCTGGTTAAGATTTCAAAAATTGTATTGTTATGAGTTAGCCTGGATACCAGACCGAACTTAGCCCCGCCCACACATTTTTTGGTTGGGAAGTTCGGTCTGGCATTACTCCATTGAGGAGAAATTATCTGCGGCCCAGACATTGCCGTACCAATCAAATTGTCAAGGCGGGCTTTATACGATGATGGACAGATGATCAACAGTAACGTAACCAACCACGTCACCAATACACGAGTTGAATTCGTTTTCAACAAACATGGCTGCCGCTGGAGAGCTGAAATGTATAGATTCGAGTCCATTTAGACATTGACAGTGCATTCATTTTGAAAGAGGAACAGAGAAACGCGATTAAGGCATTTGTCAATCGAAAAGATGTTTTTGCCTTCCTTCCTACGGGATCCGGTAAAAGTTTAATTTATCAGCTGGCCCTGTCACATACTACGTTGTTCTGATTGGTTATAGGTAACCAATTGAGCGAAGAGGCATTTTTTCTCCTGGTTCGGTTGAAACACGCCCATAATCACAGCCCAATGGAGCGATATCAGACATATTCTGACTAGAATTATGAGTATGACATCGTCAGGCTAGTTATGAGTGGCAAAAGTACTGAAATGTGTGACATACCCTTTAACACTCTGAATGCATTTGAGTGTGATGAAAAGACAGGAAAGGCTTCCTTCTGGCATACTTTCCAAACAGTCTGCTGGCATGGAGGTGACATGTTATGGTGGATTTGGAGACATGAGCTATGGCTACTACCGCACACTTTACGAAGTACACTGCAGTACAGTGCGTAGTGCACACTAAGCACTTACATCTCTAGTGCGTTCTGTCACTGATTAGTGTTGTCTCAAATGGAATGCTGACGGACGCTAATGTGCGAGCCTTTTACCCATAAATCTGTGCACCAGCTTCCTCCGGCAACTGGACATTTTAAACAAAGATGGCGGACCAAACTCCGCTGACGGTCGTGTTTTGTATGTAAATGTACATCTTTTGGCGTTTTCTCGCTTAGATTTTTTTAAGTTACAGAGAAATAGACACTGTACTATCAGATAACACAGTTATTGTAACCAGCAATAATGGTTGAAGTGATTTGCGAGGCGTCAGTCAGCCAACTTTCCAAACTGAAAAGCTGCCCAAATGGCTCCTCCTCTTCCGCTACGTAGCCAAGATGGCGCCCGTTTAGGGCGAGTAGTGTCCATCGTTTCACACTCCTTTTTTTGCGTTTGCAGTGCGCCATCTGGGTACTTTCAGTGCCCTGAATTCTGCTGGTTCAGTGCTGGGTCAGTGTGAACGCCCTAAGCACTGAAAGTCGGTGTTTGAAGTGAACAAGTACGCGGTAGTAGCCATAGCCATGGTGACCCCAAAACGCTAACAAACCCTGTAATTCTGAAACTGTCTTTCGAGATTTTAAAACTTAATTCTGAATACCCTCCTCACGGTGGTGGCTGCCAAAATAGCCTTGCGTCCTCTTCCAAGCTGGCTTATGATAGTTTGAATCTGTTCAAGTTCTTAATTATTTCCCATACTGTTGATCTGGGCATTTTAAGTTGAGCAGCTATTTTCTTGTATCCATTCCCTGACTTGTGCAAGTCAACACACTTTTGCCTTATTACAATGGAATGCTCTTGAATCGTTCCCATAGTGATGATGGATGACTAAGGGACTGGGTCATGTGTCACCAAATTTGTATTCCCCAGTGAAACAGGAAATCATTGATGACAGCTTAAAATGTCCTAATCACTTTGGCAAATTAAAATGAGTTAAATATGCGTGGGATCATACTTCATGTACATTTCCTTAATTCAAATGTATTGAGGTGCCATTAATTGTGACATATTACATTTATCGTTTTAAAAATGTATTTTTAAATTCATATACATTAAGATTATCAAGATAATAACTGATAAAGTAATTTGAGTCATCTTTAGCAGGGTGCCAATCATTCTGGAGGGCACTGTACATAGCCTACTGTCATTGACCATTAAGCCCAGCTATGGAGGACTAGACTAACATCTCTCACTTGGATTATTTTCTTGCAAGAAAACATGTGAATTCTAAATACATTTTGAGAAATTCAATGAAATAGTATTTTACATTTTGGTCAATGTGTTTTTATTTATTTTTGGCTCTTCTCTAAAGTTTGTAAAATGCCAGTATTGCTCCACCGGTTCTAAACATCTCTGTAAAATGCATAGAGGACACAGACCCACTACATACCCTACTATTGCTTTTTACCACTAGGTGTCAGTATTACGGTAACCTAGAGACCTACCTCAGCTGAAGGTGGTAAAAGCTTGATTATTTTCTCCTTTGTACGTCCCTTCGGATAAAAGTGTCTGCTAAATGACTAAATGTAATGTAATGTAAATGTACCTTGCTGCTACAAACTTCAGTAAAAAGAGTCCTAGTTCCTCCACCTGTCTCCTTCATTTGTTGATTCACTATGTGCAGTTGAATTTGCTGTTTGATGAAGTTTAGATAATGCACTATATATAATGCCCTTTATGTAATGCCCTATATATAATGCCCTTTATATAATGCACTATATGTAATGACCTATATATAATGCCTTATATGTAATGCACTATATGTAATGACCTATATATAATGCACTATATGTAATGCACTATCTATAATGCCCTATATGTAATGCCCTATATGTAATTCCCTATATGTAATTCACTATATATAATGCCCTACAACCAAGAACTATGAACATATCTCACCTGTACTTGCCTCTCTGTGCTGGCCCTGCTGTCTCCTCCTGAGAAGCGAACATCCTTTCCACCTTTAAGTCTAGACTAAAAACTCTCTTTTTGAGTGCATCCTATAGTTAGGAATAATGCATCAAGACCCGGCACCCGTTGCAACATACTTTCCATGAAACATACCAGGCAACCTCTCCTTTTAGCTCGTCCTCTCTCAAAATCAAGATACTGATTTAGTGGCCATATTACTTGTTGTTTTCTTTGGGTGTCGAAGGTGAGCAGGGTTTTTATCCCTGTTTCTACCCTTTCCCTAACCTGGGTTCGTACTCTCGAGGGCGTCACCAACCCCCCACCCCCCATCCCTTACCCTGGATAGCCTGTGGTATGCCATGCTATAATGAAACTGATGTCTAGATCATTGACAGTCGCCAGAGAACTTTGCCAGACATAATTGGCAATCATTCTTTGCATGTATGACTGATATTCTGTTTACTAATCTGTCTCTGCTCTCTCCCATACAGCAGGACTTTTCCCTGCAAATGCTGACTAACATCGTTAGTCATCACCCCAACATATAATTTCAGACACACTGTTGGAAAGGCCACACCGGGTTTCCGACAAATGTTTCAGAAAAATGATGGCTCAGCCTCAACATTATTCCAGTGCAGTACAGTGCCACAACCAAGATGCAAAATGACCACGAAACACGGGTGCAAAAGAAGACTAACAAAAGAAAGTAGCTATTTACATATTACCAGTGCCGGTTTCCCCATCAAATAAGACAGCTCCACTACTCTACCTCCTGCTTGTAGGGCCTAGAGTGAGCTGTCCTCTCGGCCGACTCAGTCACCTTTTCCTCCCGGTAACCTCACCACCATTTTTTTAAACAAGCAATAAATAGGCCTAATTCTTTTCAAGTTAACGGTAGGCCCTTTTAGGCTACTTTGAACAGTTGAACATTTAATGCAAACTAAAATATATAAAATACATGACATTTACAGTGGGGAAAATAAGTACTTGAACCCCTGCCGATTTCGCAAGTTTGGCCACTTGCAAAGAAATGTGTGATCTATAATTGTAATGGTAGGTGTATTTTAACAGTGAGAAATAGAACATCAACAAACAAATCCAGAAAACTGCATTTTATAACATTTATGACTTTATTTGTATTCGATGCAGAAAATAAGTATTTGAACCCCCAAGCAAACAGCAAGAATTCTGGCTCCCGATGACCAGTTATGTGCCCAAGAAGCACACAGATTAGTCCTCATTAGGCCTAACAAGGTACACCTGATCTCAACTGGTGACGTGTATAAAAGAAACCTGTCCAAAGAATCATACTTCACACTTTCAACCTCACCACCATGGGCAAGACCAAAGAGTTGACCAAGGACGTCAGAGATAAGATTGTAGACCTGCACAAGGCTGGAATGGGCTACAAAACCATCGGCAAGCAGCTTGGTGAGAAGCAGACAACAATTGGTGCGATTATTCGTAAATGGAAGCAACACCAAACAACTGTCAATCACTCTAGGTCTGGGGCTCCATGCAAGATATCCCCTCGTGCGGTATCAGTGATCATCCGAAAGGTGCATAATATCCCCAAAACTACACAGGGGGAGCTTGTGAATGATCTCAAAGGCAGCTGGGACCACAGTCACCAAGAAAACCATTGGCAACACACTACGCCGTAATGGTAATGGTTTGAAGTACTGCAGCACTCGCAAGGTCCCCCTGCTCAAGGAAGCACATGTACAGGGCCGTCTGAAGTTTGCCAATGAACACTTGAATGATTCTAAGGAGGATTGGGAGACAGGATGTGGTCAGATGAGACCAAAATCAAGCTCTTTGGCATCAACTCGACTTGCCGTGTTTGGAGGGGGAAGAATGCTGAATATGACCCCAACCCCACCGTCAAGCATGGAGGTGGAAACATTATGCTTTGGGGCTGTTTCTCTGCCAAGGGTACAGGACGACTCCACTGCATCGAGGGGACTATGGATGGGGCCATGTAACGTGGAATATTGGGCTTGAACCTCATTCCCTCATTCCCTCCCATTGAAAACGCAACCTCAAGGATTTGGAGAGGATCTGCAAAGAGGAGTGGACCAAAATCCCCCCTGAGCTGTGTGTAAACCTGGTGACCAACTACAAGAAAAGTCTGACGTCTGTGCTTGCCAACAAGGGTTATCCACCAAGTACTAAGTCATGTTTTGCTAGGGGTTCAAATACTTATTTTCTGCATCAAATGCAAATTAAGTCATAAATGTTATAAAATGCAGTTTTCTGGATTTTTTTGTTGATATTCTGTTTCTCACTGTTAAAATACACCTACTATTACAATTATAGATCACATATTTCTCTGCAAGTGGCCAAACTTGTGAAATCGGCAGGGGTTCAAATAATTATTTTCCCCACTGTATTTATTTTTTTAAACCAGAGGGGAGGGTAAATCGCACAAATCGCACCCTGCCTGTAAATGGATCCCGTGTAATAGTAATAATAACATGATACAATCTATGTTATTGACATATGTTCATGTACTGCACAACGATGGAGAATAATTAGCTGCTAGAGACCTCTGTCTTACTCGCATATAAGGGAACCGAGCTCTGTTCACTCACTTTGTCTCTTTTCTTCCCTTCTAGTGGTAATGCTGCTAGTCACTGTGGGATGCTGCTGCAGTCTTTCCCCCTGATCTACCTGCAGAAACCCTCTGCTTACAGCTGCCCATACCCACCAAACTCCTATGCACAAACCCCAGTTTCTCAGCCTATTTACCCGAATGCCATCATTGACAGTCTTCCGCTTCACTGCTCTGCTTATCTTTATAACAGTAACCTTATGAGGATACTGTATACATTTACATTTACATTAAGTCATTTAGCAGACGCTTTTATCCAAAGCGACGTACAATGGAAGTATACCCACTAAACCAGGGGTGTCAAACTCATTTTAGTTAAGGGGCCAAATATTGCCCACTTTGATCTCAAGTGGGCCAGACCAGTCAAATCATAGCATAATAACGATACATAACGACAATATTTCTCTATGTTTAAATCATTGGTGAGGGTTTTTGGATGATAATCCCTATTTTAAGGTCTTTCTACAATAAACTATAAACATAAAGACCAAAAACTCAGACATCAGCCCACTGTTTATCTACCTGGGCTCTCCTCTGCAGATTCCCTCGCTTTGTGACGCGTGTGACGTCAAACGCATCACAAAGCAAGCAACGAGCGCTTCTGCTTCCAGAGCAGACATCGCATTTACGGTGTTTTTGAAGCAATTACTGGATCCATTAAAAAAATGACAAAACGTTTGTACTCGTAAACCTCCATATTCCTAAGAGACATTCTGATTCACAACCATTGAAATGTATTAAGAAAAACAAGTGCAATTTCAGTGCAATTTGCTTCAGTTTATCATTTACACATGTGCATTACAACTTCAGATGACAGTTGATCGGCGGGCCGAGCTGGACCCCCTGGTGGGGCGTATGTTTGACACCCCTGCACTAAACTGTTCTACAACCCATGATATAAATGCCGGCCCTCAACTTTATCCACTATGTATCATGTACATACCCCTTCTTTTATGTTTCATGGAATCTTGTATGTATCATGAATATATGCCTCACGCATGTCCCTAGTTCAGCCCCGGATTTGGCCCCTTCCCCGCCCGAGGACCTCAGAGAAGGAAACAGAAAAAGGTAGAGGCTTTTCCTCAGACATGGGGGTTTTACCCCACAGTAGATAGTTGCCATAGTTGTAGTGGAGGAAGTGAGCTCATGAGATATGAGCAAGGTGAACCTCATATGGAAATATTTAAACACACCTGGTTGCGTCATAGTTTTGCATTTTAGAAACAAACTCCAACAAAAATGCCTCACTCATTTTAAAAAGATTTGATTGCATATATAAACAAACAACAATTGCTTGAAAGTTTTAAAGTTGTTGAATCTTTGGTCACACTTTATTTGGATGGGCTCTTAAAGACAGTCGACAGATGCTCAGATTGTAAACAAATTATCTGTTGAAACTCTGTGAACTACAATTTATGGTTAAGGTTAGGGGTCGGTTTTGGTTAAGGTGATGTTCAGTGAACAATTACAAAAGACTGAACTTGCATTTCAACAAACCATCTGTAAAGTACCTGTAGGCAGACTATCCAAATAAAGTGTTAGCGAATCTTTTGGTGGGACAATATAGATGAGCCATGGCTGACTAGGGGGTAGGTTGAGGGAAGGTTACATGATGCTGAAGCTAAATCAGTTTTTTTGACAGTTAGCTTGTTAACATGTAAACATTACATGGACATGGGAAAACTATACATCTCTGTGAGACAGGGAGGACACCTACAGTATAAGGTTACAGCCAATGTCACATTCTTTCGTAAATAACATTGGCAGGGATGGTTATAATGAAAAAACTAGCGAGTTGAAAACTTTCCTAACACAGTAAGCAAGCAAGTGCAGCAGATTAGTTATTACTAACTAGTCCAACAGAAAGAAGGACAGCTCGGCATCGCCAACGAATAAAAGCCTAAAGAGTTTTCTCTTCCTCGCCAACATCTCCAACATCTTCCTCTGTTTTTTCTTCGCCAGGTCAAGGCTTCATCCATTAGAAATGGATTGATAAAAGCATATTTGATGTATTACAAAACATACAGAGAATACTGCGTTAGCTTCTTATAGCTAGCAGTAGGGTCTAGTTGTGTTGCGCCCTGTCCACAACAAGTTACACAGTGCATTACCAGGTGTGCTGTGGCAGTGGCACAGACCCCATTCTCTGTATTACAAGTCAGTGTACCACCAAAATGATTTTAAAGTTGTGATTTTAAGGTAAAATTGTTACATAATGTTGCTTTAATTTCTTTTTTTAATTCATCATCTTGATTTTGGACACAGCATGAATTTGCATGTGGTCTCAGAGCTGTGTACAACATGTTTTAATTATAGATGTTTGATTTAAATCAAGATTATATTCAGTTATGTTTCACTGCATATTAGTTTCACTGAGTAGTTAAAACCTACCTGAAATAGAAGTGATCACAGTTCACAGTTCAGTTCATCCTGTCCAGATGTTGGCTGTTAGATGTAAGGCTGTTAGATGTGTCAGGGTGTGCATATGTTGACATTCATTTTCTCTGAAATTTTGGTTTGACTGTGGCTTGCTTTACTTCATGGTGAGAGATTTAATCTGCTACCACATGAATACAATATGTGCCATTTTAAAAACGTAAAAAACAGCAAGATGTACACACACACACACGCACGCACGCACGCACGCACGCACGCACGCACGCACGCACACACACACACACACACACACACACACACACACACACACACACACACACACACACACACACACACACACACACACACGCACACACACACACACGCGCACACGCGCACACACACACACGCACACACACACACGCGCACACACACACACACACACACACACACACGCACACACACACGCACACACACACACACACACCCATGCACGCACGCACGCACGCACGCACACACACAGGCACACACACACACACACATTCTCTCAGTATATATTCATACTGCAACATCTTGTAGATCACGAAAGCACACATTAACACAGGATGTAACGCAATCAACATAAACAGCAGGAGATGGGGCCCAAGCATGCAGGTACCTGCTATATTCTCATCTCTCAGTGTTTATTCATAAGGCCCTGGCTTGGTAGTCAATGGCACCCTGAATGAATGTGTCCATAAGGGTAGCTGGTTCATGAAGATAATTTACATGCAGAACTTCAATGAGGATCTTTACACTGAATTACTTTAGTTGATTGTGAAAGTGTGTCTATGCAAGATGACAGAAACAGAAACTCAGTTTCTCACACTTTTACAGTTATACCTTACCTCTCAACAAACAGTTTCAGAATGGCCAGCCTTCTATAAACAGTTTACCACTTCCCTACGCCTTTCTGATCTCAGGGCGTTTGAATCAGCCATGTTCATGTTGTGCACACACTATTACCTATAAGCTTTTTCCTGGAACACGTTTTGAGTTCTGAAAAGAGATGACTTACCACACAAGTTTTTTTTGAAGTTGGTGTCTATTTGGCTTTCCAAGGAATGGCTTTGAAAGTCGACGCTCTCGAGATGTTGGCGTCTGTGAAAGCTGAGGGCTTGTGTTTTCCTTAAAGAGCTGGTGCAAAACACTCCTGTTGCAATGGAACAGAACTGAGAGGTCACCGTGTCTGTGATTATTGGTGACCTGTGGCATCTTCTTTCTCAATGAAAGAAATAACCTGATTACAATTCAGTACATAGAAAATTCTGACATAGAAAATATAATCATGCAGATGAAAACTACTGGTTACAGTTCACATTTCAACAGTTGAAATTGATGGTACAAATGTCCAATCATTTATTAAAATGATTGAAGCAGAAGGTAGTAGGAAAGCCTGATAAATAAATAAAACTGAGAGACAGCGTAGTTTAAGCCCAGAGCTTAGTAATAATTTCCAGTGTAAATTGACATATATAAATAAACAGTAACATATATAAACAACAACAAAAAAGCTATGTGAATGTGGCACATTACCTGTGAGGGCATGAAGTTAGAATAAAAGAATGAATAAAAGAGAATTAAATAGAATAAAAGAGAATTGAATAGAATAAAAGAGAATTGAATAGAATAAAAGAGAATTGAATAGAATAAAAGAGAATTAAATAGAATAAAAGAGAATTAAATAGAATAAAAGAGAATTAAATAGAATAAAAGAGAATTAAATAGAATAAAAGAGGTTCAGGTGGATTAATGAATGACCAGAGAGTATGACCTCAGTGGGGACACTCCCCCAACTAAAGAAAATGCACACACAGATAAAAAGGAAATGCTTTCAGCCTGTCGCATACTCTTAAGACGAGCTGAGCCGAGCTGTCAGTACTGCATGGGGGAGCCTAGCTAGCACATCTAGTTTGATCTCTGTCTTCACCCGCTCTTTCACTGGCATCATGATAAACACCTACCACACTAGTCTCCCTCCGCCACCAGTGCCTCCCCGGATGGTCCACGGCAGGCCTGAGCCTCGGCAGCACACAGGCTTGCTCTGGTTCTTGTCTGTGGTGCTGGTGCTTCACATGATGCTCACGTTTGGGGGATTCGTCTACCTTTTTGACAAGGGCGACCAGGTAGGTTGGCTCCATTCCCTTCTGTCAGTCAACACTGATGTAAAGCTTGGAGATTTTCTATTAGGTAACGCACACATGAACCATTTGAAGTAGCATGTTAATGGATACGAATATTTGTAATCAGAGAGGGTTTTGTTAGAAATAAAATAGGGCGCATTGTTGATTATAATAATGGGCTTGTTTATTTAGTAATGGTTGGATTTCTGGATTTTTTTATCAGGAAAGTGAAGATTTATCTATATATTGACAATGATTTGAAATAATGCAAAATATATGAATTGATTTGACTCTTTGGAAGCTTTCTGACATTCAACCGTGTACCAGCATGCGGCATGACCCAATAATCTGGCGCTTCCTTCGTGGTTCAAACAAGAACCTTGAAGAGCATAAGACAGCAGTGGAAATACATTATAACGTTGAAGCTTTGAAGAATTGCCATTACATTCAAAGAAAAAAAAAACTGGTAGCACTGCATGCGTTTAACCACTAAAGCAGCATATTTTAGTAAAGAAAAAGACATGCTAGCGCACACTCCCAATTTGAATTGAATGCCCTCAGTTCCCAAGTGGCTTCTTTCTTGTTCTGGAGTATGAAGAAAAAATTCAAATGTTATAGAATTACACCTAAGTCTGTGTGAGAGCTGCATGGAAGTTGTCACTAAATAGGCCACTACTTGAATTAAATTGAGTTCAATTTTCTGTGTCTGAGGCTTATTGAAATACAATTACATATGAATTACATACATATGTATGTGTAACATATGTGTACAATTACATATTAATTATATACACATGTATGTATAACTGTGTGATTTACATACATATTGCTTTACAGGCCAGTCACTGGGAAGGAGAATTTCATGAAAAGTACCTTGATGACTTCCTCATCCTTAAAAGACTACAGAGATGTGATGATGATGACTTAGATGACCAGTCACTGCTCGACTGCAAACAGCTTCTCGACAAATTCAGGAACGTTATGGCAAAGGCAAGTCAACCGTGGATAAACGTTTCCTTCATATCAATAGCCCCATTTTCACGTAGAGATAACTTGATCGTTTTTTTATTTATTTTTTCTCAATTATTTTCTTTTCAGGCTTCAAAAACAGAAGGCAGAGGTATGTATACCTTAATTGGAGTAATTCCTTGCTGCATATTTTAGGTCTGATTGTTAGACCTGAAAGAGCTGACAGCGATGTTTTTTTTTAAATTTTTTAAAGTTGCCATGTTGACTGGGGAACATTACCGCGGAGCTGTGGCACACATGCCAGTGAAGACAAGTTCGAAGCCATGCACAGGTAGGAGAACTCTCTCCAATGTCCATCCACGTGGTATCTACCACAATAGGCAGACTAACAGAGACATGAACCATATACTTCACACATAAACAGTCACCTCAGTTCAAACAATTAGGCTAAATGTTGGACAATTATTGATTGATGTCTCATGTCTCAACAGCAACAGACAATCAGGCCTGCGCGCTAGAGTGGAACTCTGACCACTCAACTAAGGCCAATGTGGACACAGCAGGCGACAGCAGACTCTCCATCAAGCACTCGGGCTACTACTATGTCTACTCGCAGGTCACCTTCTCCGTCAAGAACTCCAAAGCAGCGCCAACGAACACCATCAGACATGTCAAGTGGAAGAATTCGGTCAAACTGTTTAGCAAGAAAGTGGAACTTGAGGAGAGTGATGAGGTCTTACTCAGAGCCTACTGCCCGTCCAACCTATCATCGCAATGCACGGCCTCCCAGGGAGGAGTGTTCAAGCTGGAGAAGGACGAACAGCTGTACGTGCAGGTGACTGACCTGAGCTGGGTGAACTACGACTGGAATGCCACCTTCTTTGGATTATACAAACTTTAACTGGAGCTTCCTCTGCACTACAACTGCACTACAATTTCTTTAATCCTTGGAAGATTTGAGCGGGCTACTCTTCTATCTAAAAGCATATTTTCGGCTATGTACTTTCATTGGACCAAAGGTTTAACATTTATTGCACTTTTTCGTTGAGGGCTTGAATTTTGAGATATTTATTTTTTTGGCAACGCTTAGAATTCTTTTGCAGTGTTATATTTTAAAGTATTCATTTTCACATTCAATTCCTATTCCTAAGTCATGAATTAAATATATTTTTGTAACATATTTTGCCTGTTCAGTATAATTTATGCGTTGCAGAGAGCACAGACAGTAGTACTGCCTAGAAGTCATCCTGAATTTAAGTATAAAAAGTAAGGTCACTTTACATTTTTTTGTAATGAGGCTATGAGTGCTAGTTAGAGTGATAGAAGGAGGTGAGTGGGACAGTGGGAAGTGAAATCTAAAGTGTGTCCTCCACTTCATCGTCATCTCCATCCTCCATGAGGCCAACCAATACACCACCCCCACCACCAACACAGTTTCCATTCAAACTGATGCAAAGATGCAAAAACCAGAGGAATCTTTGGTTCTCATGTTTTGGATTTGTGCATCTAAATAAGAAACAAATCATCCCATTCAATTGTTCATCATTTTTGTTGTTGATCAAATGCAGTGTATCTGCAGAGCCTTCCATGCTGACTTCCATTACATACAACTTCTTCTGTACCTGCAATGGATCATGGCAGGATTGACTGCACTGTTGGCATTGCATTGTCATCAAACACACGATGCAAAAGCTCATGCCCTTTACTGGCTACGGGCTCATGCCCATACTGAGTTTCTGCAGAGTCGAGAGATCTGTGCAGTGTTGCAGTGATGTGGTGAGTGGTTACCCATAGCAGGACCCCCAAAAGTAGAACACCCGGGAACCACATTAAAAATAGTATTTTGGTTGCCTGCAAATGTCAAATGACTCATAATGTGTAAACATGCAGGGGGCTCATCCATCTTGAACAACAAGGCTTGTAAACACAGACATACTAATACCTCTTAAAGGCATTAAGGTGGGACTATGTTTCAGTTAAGTGTGCTTTGATCAATATCGGAGAACTTCAACACTGATAAATATTCAAAAGCTTTAATTAAGAGTCACTATTGTCATTATTACAGATGACAATCTTTGTAGGCCTACATTGTACTCCTCACACGCTGTAACACATTTTTTGTTGACAGTCATAGTATACATATCTAAGCAAACATCGTTTAGCTGACTTCACAGGTATATGCTGCCTTTACTGAGGGGCCTACACTGATCCAGGACCGGGTTTCCACCTGCCTTCCAGCCTAAAAGGTGGAAAGAGTGACAGTGTTTGTGCGACGCGATGCGACGCCTCGCTGGGCTCCGAGGCACGTTTGCTCTAACAGGAAGTATGCTCACCACTCACACATTCCACACTGTCACTGGCTCCTCACACAAAGACAGGGTGAGTCAGACCCTTGCATATCTAAGAACCCAGAGATGGAGCTTCGCTCAGGAGAACGTTCCACGAGGCCTTGTGGGTTTTCAGCTTCCATCTATACCGCACGCGTCTTGTTCAAATGTGCTGGAGAAAGGCAGTCATCAGGCTTCCAGTTTCCTAGGAGGGAGGAAAGGTTTCAGAAGAAAAAAAAAGGACTGTATCTTAGCAACCTGCACACTGTATTTACTTTTGTGCATTTCAATGTTGCGCTTGACAATTCCACACTGCTGGATGGTTCTCCTTGATGACAGAAAGCCTTTTAAATGTAGAAAATTAATGTACGGTATACAGATGACACAATTATGATATGACGGTGGAGAATCATTTTTCAGTTGAACTTTTATTAAAACAAAACCCTCACTGAAGTAAAGCTAAAAACAATGTCACCATACATAAAACAATAATTGCATAGAACTTATAGCAAATAATACACTCACTTAGGTCTGCAGACATGGGCACTTCAAAAAGAAGATTTGAATCTACATCATAAAAAATCTACATACTTTGAAATGATAGTTAAGGCTATCGGAAGCAAAGACAGCATGCAGAAATGAGTATAGGACCTAACTGACTCAACAGAGCTCATCATGAGCATTTGGACATGTGATTGAACACAGAGCGTTATTGCCCACAGTACGCAGTGCTCGTGTATGAAGACTGCTGTATGCTCAGGTTATGAAGACTGCTGATCTATGACGTAGAAGGCCAAAGCCGCCACATGCTTAGCAGTACCAGTAGTCTTGTATTGCTTTCGATAAGACTGAACTGTTCATGGAGCAGATTTTAGGAGTCTCCACACTAAGTGCTGTTCCTCTTCTCAAGCTTGGTCATACACATTCCACCAGAGCAATCAGCCATTTGATTGCATTGATATTTAACAGTGGATCAGTACCCGCCACTGACTTTACATGAAGTCTATATATACACACACAGGGGATACTTTCATTGGTTTGTCATTGCTGCGGTGGCATTTTGCCAGCTTACACCACATAGAGAGACCCTTCATCCATGTTTGTCAAGCACAGCTGGATGGGGAGTACACTACTGTTCAAAACGTAGGAATCACACACTTTTGCCTGGACACGATGAGAAAGTTACGGAAATTTGTGGCTCATATATGTACAAAAAGTCATGCAAGTCGTAAAATTCCAACAGGTTTTCAATATAAAAGTTAAGCTTGCTACTCTTGTCTGAAAGGCCACATGAAACATATAAGAAGAGGACTGTCTAGTAAGCAATGCACAAATTACCAGGTGGATGGCATCTTCAGATGGGTAAATAATAACACACTTTTACTTTCTAATTTCCTTTGCCCCAAAACACGTGAAATACCACATTAAGACTATTTACGAACTTTTGCCGTCTTAATTATAGCATTGAAGTACACAGTGTAGTGACCATCATTAAAAACAAACGATGAGACAGGTGGTTCCAAAAGATGAACAGTAGTGTACGCAAACATTTCCTTATTTCAGGTAAAAGCCACCAGCTCTTGAGGACATGGACGTTTCTCCATTTCACAGCGATATCGGGAGAAGCAGTGCAACCACGACAGGAATCTCAGAAACAGGAAGGGAAAGAGACAAAGACAGAGAGGAAACCTTGTTAAGGTGTAAACTGGTGCAGTTTTCCAGTACCATACACACCATTTCCAACAAAGAATGAATTTCAAGAAAAATAAATATGCCTTTTAAAAATCTTACTTGAGGCTAGAAATGCTTGTTTTTATACTCATTTTCAGTAAGAAAGTATTTAGCTACTGCCATAATATCTATCTTTTCCATGTATATATGATATACATACATATATATATATATATATAATTTATTTTTTTAGATCTATAAGCCTGAACAGTATTAGATTCCTATATCAATATTTTTATGAGCTTAATATTATCCCTGATGGTTTTGGACTACATGATCACTCATGTGAGATTATCTATTAACTGATGTATACCAAAGAAATACTGTACATCCAAGCTTGCCCTCAGACACCCCATTTAGGACCCTCTGCTAATATCTCAGGGAAAACTACATTTCCCATGTAGCTAGTTTTTTTGTTTCTGTTGATAGTCTAATGATAGGTTTCACCTATCCACACTCACTCAAAACACTTTGATTCACTCTCAATTTCAAGACGGCCACAGTCATCTTATGTCAATAATGTGCAATAACAAACAAACAAACAAACAAATATAAAAAAAAAAGAAAAGCCAACCCCCCCCCCCCCCCACAGTTCATCTTTCCCATCTGGGGTCCTTTCACATGAGACCAACACACACACACACACACACACACACACACACACACACACACACACACACACACACACACACACACACACACACACACACACACACACACACACACACACACACACACACACACACACACACACACACACAATAATTTTGTCCAAACCAAAGGGAACAGGTAAAAGTGGACAGCAAAAACACTGTATGGCTGAAGTATCTTTGTCCATCTCCTGGCTAAAAAATCCCCATGCATGAAGACACCATGTTAGACCTAGGATGGCTTTTTGTTTTCCTGTAGTATAAGCACTATATGAAGCCCTCCACTGCAGGCCATTCACAGTGCACAGAACTTGCATGTCATTCTTGCAAATGAGCTGGTTTGTTGATTCGCTAACTCTTATTTCAGTGTTGCCATGTCCAGCAAAGTACCGCAGAGGGAGGGTTCCAGCG
>NC_045171.1:4466924-4531924 GCF_900700415.2 Clupea harengus
CGAACAGACTTGCTTTTTTCAAAGACCAACAAAAGCCCAGCTGGCAATGCTAAAAGCTAGCTAGCTTGGTAACTGATGTACTTTGGCGATATTTGGCAACCTTGTTTAGTAAAAGTTGTTCTTACATATTTGTGAGGTTCTGGACCACAACCTACAGAGTGAATTGCCCAGGCAGCTAGTGTGAAGAACAGGTGTATTTGCTCCTACAATGGCCATATTAAAAATACTTTGAAGATGTGATGGAAACTAGTTACCTACAAAATAAACATACCTTCAACTGCATAATGTGCCTTTAAATTCTCCAGTTTCATACAGACTGAAAAACTCAAACCTGAAACACCTTTCCACAGGGAAAGTGTTGTGTTTTTCTATCTTGCAACACACATCGAATTGAAACAACTCAAAATTACACACATTTAGCACGCTACCCCCTGCTCACAAACAGCTACTCATGAGCATGCAAAGGCCTGATGCTAAATGACACTAGCTCCCTCCCTCCACCCACGACAGATGGCTTCCTTATCTGGGGCAACAGACCAGCAGTTCAACCAGAGAAGAGCCACAGTAATAACAAATGCATGTCAAGGGTCAACAATAAAACACATTCGGTGGAAAATGCTGTTCGGTAAATGCCGTCAGACTGTAGCTCAACCTCAGCGCCGCGCTCGCTCTACTTTTCTCGCTCATAGCTCTGACTCAAAGCTGGTGGTCCCAAACCCATGCCCACACTCAACAGATGACTGACCACGGCATTTCCCCACCTGACAACTTCCTGTGTTTCCGTCTGTGCCCATATGTGTGTGTGTGTGTGTGTGTGTGTGTGTGTGTGAATTAAGAACATCATACCTCTTTGTACCCCAGGGCAGCGGAGGGTTTGAGCGGGGGCGCGGGCCTCAGGCAGCTGAGAGACCAGGGCTTGGGGACTTTGGGGGGCTCCAGGAGCCCTCGGCTGGCCACGGGGGTGCTGAAGCTCTGCAGGGGGCTCTGGTGCGTCGGGGTGCCAACCATACTCAAGGGCTTACCCTCCACAGGCTAGAAGCAGAAAAAGAGGCACACAGTCAGGGTTGAGTCGGGGGATTACTCAAAGGTTAATTCCTGCCAATGTTAAACGAAACCTCCATAGCGCTTATGTAGCAGGTAGCAGTTTGACAGTGCCGTGCTGTGCCCCATATTCGCTCTGATGTGGTGCTGTTTAATGACTCAGTGTTTCCTACTGAGGTCTGCTACCTTCAGAATGGTGCCCACCGGGCTTCCTCCTTTGGTGAAGGCGTGCAGGTGTTCCAGCCAATCCTGCAGCTCCTGCAGGCTACTGCAGAACACAGTGGTGCCGTCCGTCCCTCCCCCTGTAGGACAACCAGCACCACGGTCAACAATCAGGCATCGCTGACCGGAATGACATGAGCCTCATTTTCCGCCTATTGTCTGTGTATCCCTGCTACCGCTTGGAGGGAGCACAATTAGAAATCACCTCGCCAAGTGCTTCTCTGTTCAATCACTGAATACTAAATCAAGGCTGTTATGCAAAACCACAGGGTCAGGGGTCACAGCATAAAGCACATTAGAATAGGGCGCGCAATTCCGGAGCATTTCGAATCTGTGGGTTGATAAATGAAGCGACTGGTGAAGTGATCAAATCATCCCCTGGTGAGGGTTTGAAAATGACAGACCTGTGATCTCAAAGGCGAAGAGGCCGTTCTCAGCATCCTCCGCCTGCTTGGTTACCGTCGTGCCTGACAACGGCAGTTTTCCCTGTGGTTAAATTGGAGGTACATAACAAACTGCCATAAGAAAATAGTCATGTATACCCATGACCAAGGTTATGATATGCAGTTTACATATGAACAGTGGTATGCACTACAACGCTCTTTTGTAGACCTCTGGAACTGTTGACAGCTCTGCATGAGATGAGCTCAAATCGCCCAACTAAAAAAAATTAAAATAATCACAACATTCTAAAATTCCATGTTTCGGTGACACGTTTCCTGTGACAAATCTGGATAGGTGTAAAAGCCATTTCATAAAATATCTCCTGCTGTAAAGTTAATTTTCACCGCCGCACTATGCGACGACAACACTGACTGGCTTCCATTAACAAGAGGCCCTGACATGTGGAAACCATAGTAACTGTGAGAAGAACCTCATTTTGGCCAGATTGGAGCTCCCAGCATGCCTGCCCTCTAATCGGGGCTGGAGCACAGCCAATCAGCCAGCAGATCTCTCAGGGCTGCCATTCTGTCTACTCTTCTTTCCCATCCTTCTTCAAATCTCAGTTCAAACCATGAATTGGTTTAACAAAGCCTCTTCATCGTCCGACTCATTGACTTATTGACTAACTCATCTTTTATCAATTTTTTTTACCCCTAACTTTGAGTTAATTTTTAGCATTGCATGAACTTCTATCACTCCTGTAGCATCGGTGCAAAATGTCCACGTTTAATACGAATTCCTTTATCGCCGGTGAAAGTACACACAGTCAGACCCTGGTATGAATATTGGGGTGCAATTCTGTGTACACAAGTTGTTATGACTGGAGTTGCCACGGGCGTATATGGTAGGTACTGCCCACGTGAACATGAAGGATGCTTTTTGTCATGCTGGTGACGTACGAGGTGCGTGGCAGATGGAGCCAGGGTGTCTGGAAGCGCTCACCTGGTAGATGAAGCCGCTCATGCGGGGGCTGGCAGACAGCATGACCAACACGTTTGGGAAGAGCATGAAGTAGCGCTCCTCTTTGTCCTGCATGACACAAGGCACAGAAGCCGTCAGACTCGAGAAAAAAGCACGCACAACTCATCTCAAAACAGCACGGATGCACATGACCATGAGAAACATCAAGACATGTGTGGGAACACAGATAGAGGTGTTAAACACCCACCCACCCACACACACACACACGTTTACCACACACAGACAGACACACACTCACATCAAACAAAGGTCAATGCACTCTTGTATGATGGCTGTGTAAAAGGCAGGACCACTTTACTTGATGAAACATCCTACCTTTGCTTTTGTGATTGTTTTTTTAAAAGGTTAACCCAGTGATAACTATCGGGTTGGGCAAAGAGAGAAAAAGAGAGGGAACAAATTTGAATGGAGACTTCACAGACTAATTCCAGTCAAATGCAGTCAAATTCACTGCATGTGATACTCCTAGCTCAGGCCACAACTATAAGTAGGTGGGATTTCCAATCTATATTTGGATGTCAGTAGGCTTCAGCCTGGTAACTGATGTATCTGACAGTCACTTTTTCCATTATCTGCTGGGGGCCTTGATCATCCTCTTTCTTTCAGTACGACAACAAAATAATAGGACATCGTTGTATTATTATTATTATTATCCATGCAATAATGTCTTGTCCACAAAATAAATCAATTTAGTGGATTGAGTACAATCCTGTCAAGTGAGTCAGTGCACACATACAGTAGCTGTTTGTTTCCATGTTAGAACCTGAAACTCAGTCTCACTTTCAGTGCCATGAAGCCCACAACTGCTGAGTGTGTGAAAATGAAGACACCAGAAGAGCACGATGAGACAACCACATGTTTGCGAAACCTTCTGTGGTCAGGTGACATTGTTTGACTCCTGTCCCCCTCTCCCAGTGATCTGAGGTGGCAGTGTGAGGTGTGTGGGTGGGGTGTTTGCATAATCCGTCCGTACCTCGCTGGTTCCGCTCTGCACCTGCACCTGGGACATGTAGGACACCTGGCCCAGGGTCTTCATGCCGTCGCCGTCCCAGCCCCGCACCGGCTCCGACAGGATCTGCAGCTCCAGGTTCTTGCGTTTACGCAGGTCCTGACACTGCGTCTGTGGGCCACAGTGCAGACGTTAGAACGAGTGATGTGTGCTTTTTTTACACAATCAGAAATGCAAACATACGCATTCCCTGGGACAATTTGCAGAGAATTGCAGTACCACAGCACCAATTCAATCTTTGAATGTGTAAAGTTAGTTGCTTGTGCTCAACTATTTACTTGGCTGGATTTGGAAGTTATACAAAGCATACTCCATAAACCTTTAAGGGTTTACAACACACTGGTAGAGATCACAACAAATAACATTAAAAAGTAGACATTTAAAAAATAAAGTGAAAAGTTGTTTCAAACAATAAACAGTGATGGTCAAATGTCTAGTGTCATTCAACTGTTTTTTTTTTTATGTTTTCATTCGGTGGAATTTCACTGCCGTTTCATTTAGAGCTTCGTTGACCATGTTAAAATCCTAATTTAAGGCTGGGATGTCCCATAAGTGTCAAAAGAAGGGGGGTTCCCCTTCTTGACAGGAAAGTGTTACAACAATGCAACTGTGTTTCTGTTAAGAGGCAGAGAAAAGAAACTTAGGTAAGCAAAGCCACCTGGAAAAAGAACCCTCCCAAACAGTACAAACTTTCAATCAAGTGATTCACTCCACCTTCTGTCTGACATACAATTCCAACTGATGTTCAAGTAAATGTGCTTCTCTGACAAAAAGAAAGAGACAGTCCACACACGCACTCTTTTCCATCTCAGATGGCACCGAAACAATCTAGGCATCGGATGATTAAGGTTTTGGAATGTCTAGTTGATGTCTCATTTTTTTTTTTTCATGACATCAATGTATCTCCCAGGCAATTCATACCATAACCTTTGTACTCACTATTGATGAGAAGCAGTAACAGTCATACCATAGAGGAGATATTTGTTTAAAATCTGTGGGCCTTAATACATATATACAGTTACTGGTCAGATATAAGCAATGCAAAAGGTGCAGGAGTGATACATTTTAAAGGGTCTGGACTATGGTTGTCTTTAAAGTGACATAGCGCATTGCAGTGAATTCCCTCCAGTTGATAATCCAGAAGGACAGAACACAGAGAATCTAGAGAATAACGAAACACTGCTGTGTGAAGAGGAGCCATCGAACACAGATCTGCAGGAGATTAGTATAGGTGTCTGAATAGTGAACTATACGCACCACGAGGTTCTTGAAGGCAGCATTTGCTTTCAGGATGTCATTGTAATCAGGATGGGCTTCCTGGAGAACAAAAGAGCATCACTCACCAATTCAGAGAAATCACAACAGGGCGCCATTTTAAACAATAACAACTTGATTGTATGACGCTGATAGATATGGGTATAGATATATCTGCCGATACCTTTTCTTTTCTCTCTCTTACAAAATGTTAAATGAGCAGAGAGATAGAATATAATAGAAAAGAGTAGAAAAGCCTTTATTGTCATTGTATTTATACAACGACATTTTGAGTGCTTCTCCTGTTGGTGCGACGAGGGACAACAGAGGGCGTAGGGATGGGGATGGGGGGGGGGTGGGGTGTCATACCTCCACATGTCTCTCGAGTTCCTGCAGCAGGGTGGGGTACTTGTCCAGCCTCATGAAGGGCTTACTGAGGCTGGTGGTGAGGGTCAGGATTCCTGGGCTGCTGGCCCCCTGGCTCTCCATGAACTTGTCCAGCTCCTCACTGTCGACATGGCGACCAGCAGATAAAGTCAAACTCACATGATGCAAACGCAGTGTGGCCACATTCAAATCATACCCTCGAATTATTTACATTACATTACATTTAGTCATTTAGCAGACGCTTTTGTCCAAAGCGACGTACAAGGGAGATTCTACGTTCATGTGATTGGCTGATATTGTGAGAGACATCTGATAGGCTGCAGAGAATGTCCTTTCGGAGAATAAAGCATTTGTGAATCAGCCTGCATCAGCAAAGTCACAAAAACCCACAAATAAACAAATAAACAAACACAAATAAACACAGGGATGTTCATTACTGGCCAGCGGGTTGTAAATTCACGTTCGTTAGTCTGTAAATAGATGTAACAGCATTTACATTTAGGAATCGCATGATATTTATTTGTGAATTTTGAACTTCTAACTCCATAAATGTAAGATTCACTGCCAAATACTAGTGAATGATTTTAAAGGGGATTTGATGGGTCATACATTTTTAAAAAGGTATGCAATTTTCTTTTATACTGCATAGCTGGGAAAAGAACAGCTCATAGGAACTGTGTCATTACTGTGCCAGCTCTTTAAGAACTAATAGTTACACAACTACTGCCAGAAAGATAAGAACTCCCCTCGGACTAACACATTTCAGTAAAGGTCAAGTAATTTGAATCATTTACAACTCCACTATGTATCAAAAAATATTATTACTTCATACTTCACGCTATTCATTTCATACCACACTTCCTAATTATTTTAAGTAATTTAAGTTTAGGGTAGGGATTACCCTGTGTACTTTTTCTAAAGCCAAGAGCACACTTGGGTAGTGGCATTAACTATGACTATTAGCTGAAAAAAAATGTAAGGGGGAAAAGATAATTGCTTCATAACTATTAAGGGATATTCAGTTCTGAATCATTTGGGTTGAATCACCACCATATTTCCGCAGTTGTTATAAAAGTAAAAATGAAAGTCATCTGAAAGCATTAGCCAACAAATTATTTGACAGACACATCTTGCATCGTCACGTACTGAAGTGAGCTCATGAAACTGATATATTATTTGTTTGTGTTAGACTTCTACAGAAAAGGTTGACGAGTGGGAGTTGCAAATGAACATGCATAAAAATCACAAGTGCATCTTCCTTGCCTTGTTCAGCCTCAACCACAGCTATAGATATCCTGTTAACGGAGTAGCTGCATCCTGTGTTTGTGTGTGTGTGAGTGTATGTGTGTGTGCATGTATGCGTGTTTGTGTATGCGTGTTTGTGTATGCGTGTTTGTGTGTGTGTGTGTGCGTGTGTGCGTGTGTGTGTGTGCATGTGTGTGTGTAAGTGTGTGTGTAAGTGTGTATGCGGGTGTGTATCTCTGTTTGTTTGTGTGTGCATGTGTGTGTGCATGTGTGTATGCGTGTGTGTGTGCGTGTATGAGTGTATGCATATGTGGGTGCTAATCTGCTCGTCTTTTCACTCCCTTCCCTTTCAGTGGGCTGTGCATATTGCCATGCAGACGGGTGGCTAAGGAGGAAGAGCCAGCTTCATTATGGTGGAACAAAGGTGTGTGTGTGTGTGTGTGTGTGTGTGTGTGTGTGCGTATGCGTGTGTGTGTGTGTGTGTGTGTGTGTGTGTGTGTGTGCATGTGTGTGTGTGTGTGTGTGTGTGTGTGCATGTGTGTGTGTGTGCATGTGTGTGCGTATGCGTGTGTGTGTGTGTGTATGCGAGTGTGAACAAAGGGCCCCATCGAGGACACGTGGCCCTGGCTCACATGGCAACCGCTGCAGAGGAGAGGGCATGCTTGTGACGAGTGCCAGTGAGATTTACAGTCAAGTAAGTATGTGGGGGGGAGAGTGACCCACTTCACCACTTCATTGGAAAGACGCCGAGGGTGGTGTGGGCCCCACACGGATGCCCGTCTGTCACTCAGATGAGAAGTGACTGTAGGCGGCTGGGAGTTTCACCACGCCTGGGTTTCGACGGTGACTGAGGTGACTGAGAGAAATGTTGGGCAAGAGCTCCCGTGGTGTAGTCTAGAGCAAGGCTGCACACTTACGCACAACACGGGTTACACCGGTGCTGCAAAGTGAGAAATCCTGACATCTAGTGGACATAGTGGAATGCATTCAACTCTCAAATATGGCACTACATTATGCAAAGAAAAAAAAAAAAGAAGAGGAAAGAAAAGAGAAAAAAAAATGTTTTAAAGAGAATTTTGTTTGTCTATTTTCTGGTGAATGGCGGTCTAATTTTTGAGATGGAACTGGAAGACCGGCCCAGCATCATAAGAGCCAATCAGACGTCTCGCATCACCTGAATGTTCTGCTTATTTCCACCGTTTCTATCGAAATAGCCACGCAAGTATTTTTGGCGCATGTGCAGAAAGCAATCAACCCGAAAAAAAATAATCTTTTGAAGCATTATTTTAGTCAGATTTAAACGGTAATTCCAGCTATGTGCTTTTGAGGTCTGTTTGAGCATTCTGTGTGGAGCTATCTGGATCAGTACTGGGATCGTCCCTGTGCTTGTGTGACGGACTTGGCTGAGTGAGTGTTGGCTTGAGTGAGCACTGACCTGTGATCAGTGAGCACGCACACGGCGGAGGGGTGGCTGGAGCAGTACGACAGGTACAGCGTGCGGATCTGGCACATCAGGTTGAGATAGCAGGCGCCCAACCGCTGCTGGCCCTCTGGAACCCTGGGAAGGGAGAAGATCAAAACCAACGGTGGAGAGGAAGTCACTCTTTTTACCTCTCACCAACTGCAAAAAAACAGGATCTGCAAGTTAAAGGAGCAATGACCGCTGGGTTTTATTTTGTACTGGTTGGGTTGACAAAATTAACTCTCATATCTCAATCTCATAGCAAACACACCACATTTTTAGGTTCCATTTTTTTGGTGTACAAAACAAATTCACCAGAACGAGAAAAAAGGCTACTCCCTACAAACAATTTCCCCCAGCTCTTCTTTAACAGCAGTTATGATATGATTCACTCAGATGATGTTCTGCCAACTAGTTCTTTTCCAACTGGTCGATCACTTTTGGGATCAGGCCACCTTTAAATACTTGAAGTAGAGTTTCTAAATGTGATTTTCTTTCTTTTGAATAGTTCTAGATAATGATATGTGGCAAGGGGAGAGGATAGATACAGAGAGATTTTCACCTGGCCGACAGGTAACATGATATTACCTCACACAAATCTGTGTGTTTGAACAACAGGTGCATACTGTATATTCACTCGTTAGGTATCTTACACCATCGTATCCTATAACGTGCCGACACATACAAGAGGTTCCCCATCTGCACCTTATGGAAGGCAAATGCTAACTTGCTAATATGGAAAGCAACTGCTAACTTGCTAATTCATAGCAATAACATCTGGTGACATCATGCTGTAAATGCTGCTCTCACAGTCTCTCAGGGTTTCAGACCTGGAGTGCCTAGTGAGATGTGTTTTTCTCTTTCACATGGCCATATACCCACAAAATGAATTTTAAAAACACTTTCAAAAACCTGCCTTACATCGCTTTTAGTTTGATCTGACACCTGAACCCTCCTGTGGTACCCTGCTGAGACCGCTGGGACTGATTTGAGATCAGATTCAGAATGGGTTCAGATATATTTCTTATGTCATCATAGTGTTGGTGTCTTTGTCAGTGTAAAAACGTGAGAGCAAACCATACTTGGCGCACTCTTCCAGAGCCACACAGAGTCCTTGCTGAAAGGTGAGGATGTCCTCCAGGTTGCCGATAAGGGTGGCACTATCTGCACTGGACAGCCTGGGAAGGGGACATCAGAGAGAAGCAAACATTCAGACAGAGTGGCAACACTGAGCGCTGTGTACCATAGACACAACTCTGAGCGCTGTGTACCATAGACACAACTCTGAGCGCTGTGTACCATAGACACAACTCTGAGCGCTGTGTACCATAGACACAACTCTGAGCGCTGTGTACCAGTGACACAACTCTGAGCGCTGTGTACCATAGACACAACTCTGAGCGCTGTGTACCATAGACACAACTCTGAGCGCTGTGTACCAGTGGCACAACTCTGAGCGCTGTGTACCAGTGACACAACTCTGAGCGCTGTGTACCATAGACACAACTCTGAGCGCTGTGTACCATAGACACAACTCTGAGCGCTGTGTACCATAGACACAACTCTGAGCGCTGTTTACCAGTGACACAACTCTGAGCGCTGTGTACCAGTGACACAACTCTGAGCGCTGTGTACCAGTGGCACAACTCTGAGCGCTGTGTACCATAGACACAACTCTGAGCGCTGTGTACCAGCTGTGTACCATAGACACAACTCTGAGCGCTGTGTACCAGCTGTGTACCAGTGACACAACTCTGAGCGCTCCCTCACTTGTCGCTGGCCTGCAGGGTCCTCAGGTAGCAGCTCAGCACCGTCTGCAGCTCCTTCACGAACTCCCGCTCATGCTCCAGGATGTCCTGCACCACCTGACATGGAGAAGGATTGTTCAACTCACACAAAAGTGTGGACATCCACTCAGTCTTTTTTTTTTTTTTAAATCAGATCAAACTGATGATTGCGTTTAATGGCCCTGGGGGGGGGTGAAACTCACCACGCTGTAGTAGTTCTTGGTAAGCTGAGGCACGTCAAACCCCTTGATAGTCTTGGGGGAAACTGGTTTCTCTGGAACGAGCAGAATACAGAGGAGTGAGTAAATGAGCAGTTGGGGCACTCAAAGAAACTATTGTGCTCTGATAGTCCAGTGCTTCAGCCTAATGCACTGCCCAGAGTGTGGGTGGGGGCCATCCAATCAAAGTAACCTCTGTTGTCACAGAAACCTCTCCAAACACAATCCTCATTCAGAGAGGTGAGTTTTTGCCAATCCAGATGCTCTTCTCCACAGTATCCTAGGGGTTGTTAGGGGTTGTTAGCCCCTTGCTCTACCAGTTAAGCTACTGTGCACAGTCAAAACGAGTGCAAGGATGAAAAAAAAGGAAAAGACACAATGTCTACTGACCAAATTTAGAGTCATGAACATTAGGTGTAGTCTAGACATCTCAACTCACCACAGGGTTTGATCTCGCGCACGTAGTTGCTGGGAAACCAGCCAGTCCTGCCGTTGAGGCTGCCCTCCCACCAGCCGCCGTCCTCCTGGCGCGAGACGTGGATGAGCTCGCCCTTGTTGAAGGACAGCTCGTCCTCGTTGTTCTGCTTGAAGTTGAAGCGTGCCTTCACCATCACATGCACATTTCCGCCGCCACCACTGCCCCCGTTCTCCGCCATCTCCTGCCCAATCACAGAGAGACGACCCCACTGGTTAATCACCTCGCCCTTTCTAAATTCATAACCACTACACTAAAAAGGAAAAGGGTGCCATCTTGCTTCTTTTGGGGACAATTTTTCTTATCCAGCTTAGGAAGAAGGATTGAGACATTGGCATGTTTTAAACTTCCTCTTACAAGAGATCAAGCCTTTTTCAGTTCTTTATAATACCTTTAACTAATTCAACAAGTTGTGCTCGGGTAATTATGAGGAGACATGAGCTCTAGGGCTCTTCAGAAGAGTGATTCTCACCACTGCTGGCTTTGAATGTCTGCGCAGGGACTTGTTGGACTTGGAGGTAGACAGCGTGTGTGTGGACTGGTACTGGCCGGCTGCTGATGCGCTAGGCTGTGGACATGACCTCTCTGTGCCTCGATCTGTGGGAAGGAAATAGAAAAAGAAAAAGAAAACCCTATCAATTCAGCAGACTGACATTTCTATCCCCATCATACCTCGGAGCTCACTCAGGTCAGAGACGCTGAGTGTACCCAGGAAGGTAACTCGGGGACAGCTGCGTGCTGACGACTGCGAGAGCTGGTTTCCAGTTCAGTGGGATTTTCGACATTACTGCACGGGCCGTTACTTGCCAGATGCCCTCCTGGGGAAAGGCAGCCCAGATGTCACCAGCTCCTTATTTAACCTCAGCTCCTGCAGCGGACGTGACCACAGTGCTTAAGGTTGATGGCTGAGAATGGAAGCATATTGCTCTCGTGAGAGCGATTGGTTAAGGAGACAGAGGACTCATCCAGCCTCTCATCCACATCACGCTTTTGTGCATGTAAATTGAGCTATGAGCAAGACTATACTATACTACAATACTGTTCATTGTCACTGGGAACTATTTGAACACTTTGTGTGAGTCATGTTAAATTGACAGGTATAATAGAGAGAGAGAGAGAGAGAGAGAGAGAGAGAGATTCACGCTTTACCTGGCATACAGCTTTTAGGTGCATTACCAGCTTCTAACTGTATCAACAGATTACTTACTTGCAGGCACAGATAAAGGTGATAATCTCATAAACCATTTCAATTATGTATAATTTAACGACTGCTCAACTATTCAAAAATCATGACCCATGCCTACTCAAGACATGCTTTAGTGGCATAGCTCTGCTATGTCAAAGCCTCTCAATCTAATTCTATTATTGGACACACAATCCACCACCTGGCATCATGCCATTACAGTATTTCTATTACTATGGGTATTAATTATCCTCTCAACCTGACACTTTCCATGTCTGCAGAATTCAGTTTTTCACTATTCACTGTCATGAGTGAGACTGATACAGATCAAGGAGAGCCTTTCGCTGCTGCGCCTTGCATATGGGTTTGTTTAAAATGTCATGTGAAATGAAAACATAACAACAGAGCCAGGTAAACAGTCATGGTGCTTCATTATGCATGTAAACCTTACATACTACTTATAGTGAGCCGCTCCATCTTGGCTCCCCGTGAACCTATAATTTAACATGGGTAATATGTGGTCGCTAAAAATGGTATATGGATCAAGTGACTGCCTGGATTTTGTGGCCTGTTTTTCTCTTCCGTGTGTCTGTGTGTATATATGTGTGTGTGTGTGTGTGTGTGTATGTATGTGTGTGTGTGTATGTGTCTGTGTGTATGTGTGTGTGTGTGTGTGTGTGTGTGTGTGTGTGTGTCTACAGTCTGCTCAGTGCCCTGACAGAACTCCACTCGGCAGGGGTAGGCGATGCCTCCTGGCCCTCTTTTTTCCTGGGTGAGTCAAAGTGAGCCTCATGCCGCCTCACTGCTCCATCACACACCATCAGCCTGTCCCCCATCACACACCATCCCGCCTGTCTCCTCCCGTTTCACACCGGGCCTTCACTCATCCCACCACACACCCATCTCAGTGAACCAGAGGGCCCCGGCAGCACACAGCTCACCCAGCTCTACAAAGGGCCTGACGAACGACGTCCCACTACGCAATTAAACCTGTCAGCTACATCAGTTTCACCCTCTTGCAGCGACTTAGGCTACAACTACAAAAGCAAACCATGGACTAGGGCGAAAAAAAAAATGCTATTAGAAAATGCCAGTTTCAAATCCTAACCTAATACTCCAAATTAAATCTGCACCGGGGGCATCTAATCTGTTCTCACCGACAGAGAAGAAGCTCCTCTCTGACATCTCTGTCTAATCTCATTTCAATTAAGTGGGCGGGCAGTCAAGCTATTTATATACGTTTTTAATTTCACCACATGGAAAGGAGGATTAGCTTAATATCCGATCAGAGAACAGGACCGTCACCATTTCAAGGGCAGCTGTGGTCCAGGGGTGCTCTAGGATAGGAGGTTCCGGAACTTCATGTTTATGGATGCGAAACCCGGCCGTGAGTCACCTAATCTCAAACAGCGAGGGCTCAACCGACAGCGAGCCACAGCTCGTAAACAATCAGGCCATTTTACTAATGGAGCTGAATGGAGCTTTGCAGCAAAACAGTGTAATTCAATTCTTCCTTGAGTCTCTTCATTCAGGCACTGGCGACTCCCAGATCCCACCACAGCCGACGAAGAGTGTGGTGACTACAGGGGATGTTTTTCTTTTCATGTGAGCAGCAGCTGGCTGCCTGGACAGGCCCTGGTAGCACAAGCCTCCGTGTCGCCTCCAGGAGAGCTTGCAGCTGCTTGATTAGTGATCCAGCACACAGTGTTAGAATGCGTCAGGACGGAATAAAAAAAACACAACTGACTGAGGTGGTTGCTTCTCAGTCCGGAGGGGCGTGTGACCGACATCACAGGATTCAGAGCGGCGTTTCTACAACTTTATCAGTTAGTGTAGCTGCTGTCTCCTCAGGGAATACCGTCAAGTAAAGACTTGCAAGAAGCCACAACATGTGATCTTCGCCTGTGAATGCTGTGTCAGAATGATAACGATCCTGATTATGAATAATGTGCAAATATGTGCTACAGTCAATGTTGAGGATGGAACGTGTACAGCGATTCACATTGTCTTGCCATTTGAAAGTAACATCACTTCAACCACATCATATAGCATCGACCTTGCACTACCCGTCATTACGTGTATTAAACTTTCAGCCGTACACCACACTTTGCCTTGAATCTCATTTCTACACAAAAGCACTCTCTTCACATAGGCTGGGTAATATACCCTGTGCAGGACTCCAGTAAACAAAAACAAAAACAGTCCGGTGTTCATTGTCTTCTTGCATCAAGGACATTTCATCCTAATATTACTAACAGGCACCAACATCAGGCATAGGACTTTAGAAATGTCCCTTCTTTGACTAATGGATATTACTGAGAAACGCTGAGTGATATTAAATGATTTTGAATGAAATTAAACTAGTTTAAAATTAAATGAAATTGACTCACGTGTATAAGCTTTGGGCTGTTGATTCTTTTTTTCACCCGACTGTAACCACATTTTTCAGCCCAGCATACCTTGACAAGTAGCTGCAAGGATTGCTAACTGCATGGAATGGCCATTACAGAGCAGCCTCCATCTGAGTGAGGCCTGCTAGGTGTTTAGCGGCTCCCGCAACCTTCCTGACAGCCCCAGCCCATCCATCATCACACACCAGTGCTAATGGACACCAGCCTAACGCACATGAATCATTTAAACAGAGACACCAGGGCTCATCATACTGTGATTTGATAGTAGATACTTACCCTGGGTGGCAATATTTACTGCCAAAAGTGTGGACAGGATTTTGCCAAAATTCTCCCCTGTGTACAGGTCCTGTGGTTCAAAGCCCTAGGGGAAAATAAGTAGTAAATATTTTGAGCTGCAACAGAAAAAAGATGACAGCTGTTTTGACTACATAGGACAGGATAACCAAGCAGGACAAAAAGCACAAGCTGATCTGGTGTTGATAAGCCAGAGACAAAAATCATACTTGGTTTACATGCACCGGTGAAATAGGAACCAAAAGAAATACTGACAAAAGACAAACCAGAACAAAGATGGCTGCCTTCAAATGATGCTAGTCTCACAATTAGGTTTTTCCAAGTAATGAGTATGATTGGAGGAACTGACCCCTTCTGTATACTTGGCACAGACTGCTATCATCTTTCCTCTGGGGAGTAAGGTTTCCCATTTTAAATAAAACATCTAAAATATAGAGTTTGGCAAGCCGACCACAGCCAGCACTTCCCCTGGTCCTGTGTGCAATCCACAGCTGTGGATTTGAATTTGGACCTCGGAACGGCGCAACGCCACAATGACATATCTGTCAACACCACATCTGTCAAGTCAAACTACTCTTTGAAGCTTGCTGTGTCCTTGCCAGTGACTTCATTTAACTGAATGGAGATGAATTCTCATTGACTGGAGAGAGGTGTCGTTTGAGAGTCAAGGAAAACCATTGCAATGCCAGCTATCCTTAGAGGCTGAATGTGAAGTGGAGACATTGCTGTTGCTTGTTGGAGATATTTGTCAAGCAGATACATGACTACGGGCTTGCAGCCATTGCTAGGCTGCTTCCTGTTTCTGTTGAAAGTCAGCAGAAGTGAAAGTTGTGTGACTGAGTCTCTTTGTCTAGGCACATGACCCATCTTCACCATGTCCCTGCCACAACTGGGAAAATCAAAAACGGAGTCTGCAAAACATGCTTCGGCTAAATTGCCCCCATTTTCACCATCTCAACTGAATCCACAGTTGCCAGTTAACCTCACTGATTCCGAAGGCCCCTCAGGAATCCTGCATCAGTCTGGCTGAAGAATAACAAGCACATGCCTTCTTGGCTACCACTGCAGTCAGATGACAGTCCCTGCAAACAATTAGAGAGGTTACCAAGGGTACAACCTATGGGTTCTCTAGGCTTCACTTGATTTCGTAGAGAATGTGTACTACTACTATTAAATCCACTGCAGGAAAATGCTCCACTGCGAAACTGGTGGCCGTCACCTCTTCAGCCCAGGGAAAGATCCAGGTGCCTCTCTTTAAAGGTTCTCACCAAGCAGCGCCTAGCTGAGCGCCGCTGTCTCAGAGGTAGCTTTTCCAGCCCTGGTGTGTCTTGTGCCATTGACCACTTCTCTTATAAAACATCTGAGAGAACCGTCCTCATGGTCACTTACTGTTTTTAAAGATGTTTTTGGACTCCTAACTGGTACAGATTAGAGCACAACCACAAATTATGGGGGAGAGATCTGAAAACAGGAGAGAGAGCCCTGCCTCTGCTTCTGCCTCTCTCCTAAACCAACAATCACCACCATATGGCCCCGTTTTTCCTTCTAGCAAGATGGGGATCATGATTCTATTGCTTTTTATACTTATGTTTAAAAGCGCCACAAAAAGTGAGCAAGGCTTTTCCGTGCTACGCATCTGTCCACACCTAAGCCATGGCCCATGGAGTCAGGCCGGGAACACCCAAGCAAGCTCTCAATATAACTGCTCTTCAGCGCAGTGAACAACGGTCACACTGAATACAAGTTCACTGAGTCTGTGGTCCAAGGAGGAGGTTAATACTTCCCTAGCCATGAAGGCTAATAAGGCCGGTGTTCGTGGTTCTGAGATTCATAGACTCCTCCCGGTTGGGACACCAGTCCATTAAAGCCGAAGGCAGTACCCATTTAAAGTGGACTGAGACCATGCAGATAAAGTTCCTCAACCAAGGACACAAACGCACAACACCAAATGACCATGGGATTCGCCAGCCCAACCCATTAGACTACAGAACTATGTGCTCTGTTTGGTCCAAGAAAAGAAGACTGAGGGTCTAATAATGTTCTGTGTGAACAGAGGGTGTGGCAGCACATGGTCCACTCCAGAGACTCACCAGGAAACAGCAACATGCTTGTGTTGGGCATGTGTCAATTGTGGGCACATACGGGCATCTTGAGAGACGCTGGAAATAACTCATTATAGGACTGCATGAAATAGATGACTACATCAGATAGGGCTCTGCCAACACACCAACTAACTCTTGCAGAAAACAACAGATGTTTCTAAGTCTATGGCTGTTATCTTTGCAAAGAGTCTATACCCTCAGTTGTCGTTACATTTCAGGACAGGGACTGTTCTAGTAAAGGTGACTCAAAAGAATATAATTTAAAGAAATAGATTTACATAAACGGAGTGAGTGATATCTATAACAGACTATTAGTATGAACCAAAACAACTGAAGTAGAAGCACAATTAGTGAGCAGTGACAGCAGCTATACAAGACAACAGAAACGTCAATAAACGTTGCCTCAGGGCATATAAAGGGCTACAAGTTTATAACTTAGTTTCGGCTTGATCTAGTTTTGAAAGAACTATAAGCCATGATCAAGTCAGGAGGACTGTATGAACGATAATCAAACTGAAGAGATATAATATCAGCAAACCTGCATAGACTCATGCAAATATTTGACACTGCAACATGTGAACGAGAAAAAATACTCAAGGTCTTCACCATAGCCTAAATTAGCAAGCCAGCTAACTACTGGAGTTAGAGTTGTCGAGCAAAACAGCATCACTTACCTCAATTTTCAGAGTGGAACATCCTTTTACAAACTCTCGAATGTTGGCGATACAGTCCCCCTCGTTTCTAGGATCTGGACAGTACTAAAAGCAGCGTTACATAAATAAATAAAAAAAACACAGCAGCTCACATAAACAAGAATTTTAGGCGTCAAAGTCACCACTGGGACAGAGCGGGCGATATACAATTGTAAGGTTCATCCACCACCGACATTGTCTGCAAATAATAACTACGCCTCGAGCAAGCAAAACGACAAATAATTTTGGATTGCCCCTCTACATGTCCCGACCACACGTTTGTTTGGTTAGTCTCCTCGCATCTCCACCACTCGTATCGATGAACTGTCGCACCAGGAAGAAAAGGTTCAGGAGAGGAAGTGACGATAACTTCACCACCAGTGTACAGAAAGCTAGTTCTAACTTCTTCAGTATATTAGCCAAACAAAACTTTTAATGTTAAACCCCATTAAGACAAATACATGTTTAATTATAGTTGAATATATAGTCATATGGTCTACTGTACAATTATTGGGAATGCATTGAGTTTTGGTCTATTGTAAAATGCAGATGTGTCAATCTTGCTTCTAGAACACAGGGAAGTATTATTTCCATGTTAGGCAACTTGGGTGCTATTGAATGTACCACCATTAACTGATTAGGCCTACAATTAAGTTATTAAGGCAACACCAACTGTAGGGACGTGGGCCTTCGCATTTTGTTTTGATATCTGTAAAAAGTTGTGTACACTACACACAAAAAACGGGGCTTCGGCTACACCCACGTGCAGATAAAACAGAAAACGGTCCCAAAACATCTTTCCTAATTGCGCTGTGCCAAGGGATCCACTCCTAATCACTGTAATCATTATGAAAGGCAGCGATGGGCCTGGACACAACCTTTATGTTGTCTTTAACATTTTAAACAAATCTTTGACAAGTGTAGAACCCCGCGAACACCCCCACGTGCATACGCTGATGCAGACTTCTGCGTTCACATTCTTCTGCATTGACAAGTGAGGGCATTTGCTACCTCGGGAGAATGCGGAACATGTTTTTGTTCTTCGGACAGGAAGTAATGCTGTAGACATAGAAGTTGAAAATTGCGGAGCAAAATGCATCTACTCTGCGTGTGTAGTTTTCATTTAGTCAGTTACTGAAATCTCAATGAACAAAGAACGTGCCACATTACACTAGTTATCGAACCTTGTTCGCTCGGAAAATGTGAACATGTATTCAGTTAAAACTCAGGTTTACGGGGAACATATGGACCAGCCCTTATATTTCTACACAGCAATTCTTTTAATTAAATAAAGTCCCTAACATCTGCTTACCTTTGGAGTCGTTCCGGGTAGAAGCCGTTCAACGAGTTTACACAAGACGACCCCATCTCTCAAAGACGATTTCAGAAATTCCTCGGGATCAGCAATGTTCTTTTTAGGGGAATTCAGTACCCCTAATGATATCAGCCACGTTACGACCTGCTCCTCAGGATTCATCGTTTTAACAGGCCTCTCTGATTTTAAGACACAGCAGCCCGAGAGGCAACGACTTCTGCGAACTCTATTAGGATGCAACGCACATCCGTGACACTTCTGCTTTTTTTTTCTCTTCCTTTCCCCCAAACGCGTTGCGGGCTCAGACCCGCTTGAACAGGCCACACTCATACGAACATCCGTTCACCCTTCTATGAGCTAATGCAACAAGTGTTAACGTTAACAACCTTCCTAATATTACTTAAACCTTAAAAATCCTTAATTTTTTATAGCTGACATTAAACTCCACAACATAATAAAAACTCTCCAGAGACCTGGTAGCGTTTGTATAGTTTACAATATAATGACATATTAATAAAGTCGAAGTCATTAGTTGATAGGAATTCTTTATTCAAAAGTGAACACATGATTCAACTCCATTGAAATGACCAGCATCCTTGCCACACCGCAACACCAAGGCAAAAACAGCCTACTACCCCGACAGCCCGGCCACTGGGTCCAGGATCTGGGGGAAATAAAGTACATAAATAGAATCAGAATTGTATTTATTGATATATTAGTCATATCCACATACATATGTGTAAGGCAATTTGCATATGCAAACGCAGCCTACCTGTCAAGATCTGATGTGCATTAAGATCTCCTGAGCAAACATTTGCCAACAGGACACCGAGATGAGTCAATAATTCAGAGATCAGAGATCATTGCAAACATTCATCCTGCAAGGAGAGAGTTATAACAATCAATGCCTGTATACACACACGCACACATGTACAAATATGTAGTCCAAGAAAAGAAGATAGAATTGGTTTGAACTCGGCTCCCGTTATTTTCCCAGTTTCTTGGTTGGTGGCTTCCTTCCACAGAACTTCCGTGTGTTAGGGCATGCTTGCGGTGGGCTGGTTGAAATAAGTGTAGCCTTAATGTTTCAAAATGATTAGATCCTTCGAGATATGACATTACTGAGTATTTGCGTATCATTATGCAATAGGTCCATTCAAAATGTGGGCCAGATCTTCAAAATGTACCTTTTCAAAATTTCTGGGGGGGAAAAAAAATGTACTTATGCTACAACAGATTACGGATCCATGGCCGCTTTCTTACACTCATGGGCAGTGCAAATGCATGTGGAACATTTACTGAGCGGATTGCGCAAGGCCAGAAGAATTCCAGTTCTCCTTAGTGATAGCCAACTTGTTGCAAGGAAGGAGTTTTTGCTGAATCTATCAATTTCCTGAGGTTGATCACTAACAATAAATTCAGAATTGAGAATGGAAGGCATGTCGGACTGCCACTGCCCTTGTGGAGCAAATGATGTTCAACAACCAAAGGGGGTACAAATTGACGCCACTCATACCAACCTTTGGGTTGTACCTCATGTTTGCGCCCCTGACCTAATTCCATTAACGAGAAACAAGAAGGTTTGCTTTGCTTACCATCCCGTTGAGACTTTATCAGTGGTGCGGAAAGGTTCTTGCATTTTGGCTGTTGTCTTTGGGTAAGTCGTTGCAAGCCATCAAAGTTAAGACTTTATGGTGGAGGATCCTTAAACACTGAGGAAAACTACACGGATTGTTTTTTTTTGGGGGGGAAACATTTGCCTTCTCAAAAAGCAATCTGAACAATTCACTGTACATGACCTACTGCAGGACATATTTTCCACTTCATTTAGGATCTGGTCTTTGGGTCATCAATCGAAGAATTGCTGTACATTTGTTATTCGTTTTCTGGTTGCTTTGGAATATCAGTGCTGGTCAGGATCTTAGTTTAAAAACTTTATTGATAGTTGAAAGCCATATTCCAGGGCATTACAGGTTAACAGCACTATAATACAAAAACTAACACGCAAGTCACTTAAATTGGCAACAGTACCATTAAATGGGAAATGGGCAAGAAGAACGATAAAGATATCATTTAAACACAAAGGGAAATAGTCAAAATAAACTGACATTTTGTGGATTGTTCAGACCTGAAGCTTGGGTGTCCATTGAAATGTTGTCTTGGGAGGGGAAAAAAAAAAGTCTTCTTGAATGTTACACATCCTTTGCACGCTTTGAATGCCTTTGAGCTTGAGAGCTTGAACCTTTTTACTCTCTTTTCCAAGTCCTTTCTCAGTATCTGCTTCGAGCGATCCCTCTATCAGCGCGGCTGCCTCCGCGGCCACCACCACGAGGTGCCCCGCGACTGGAACTGCTGTACTCCCGAGGAGGATAGCCTCTCTCGAGGGGGGGTGCGGGCCCCCGCTCCTGCCTGCCCATTCGCTCAGTGCGGCTAGCAGAGTATGGGTCGCTCCGACTGCTGGGATAACTGTCGCGACTGCCATATCCATCCCGGGAGCTGCTGCCATAGTCGTCATAGCGACTGCTTCCGCCACTGCCACCGTAGGATGGTGGGGGCCCCCGCGAGGGTGGGGCGCTGCGTGAGTTACCTGCAGGGTTAATGGGTCAGGTAATTGTCAAGTTTCACTTGTTAAACGTTTTCTGTTAATCTACTGACATGTGCCCATTTCCCTAGAAAGAGGCCAGATATTTTTCTAAATGTGTTGATTTAGCATATTAGCATCTCCAAAAGTAGACAAAAAGTGTGCTCAGAATCTTTGACGAGATTTAAATTTAAGCTCAGTTTGACTGGAGGAAGTAAAAGCTGCAAATAGCATGCCCCTGTTGCTTGCAATTTCCTTTAGAATAGAACTCCAGTTGATAGAGAATGGCCACTTCAAGTTTCAGAGAAGTCTTGGTTCTGAATGGACTGAGGGCGGGGGAGACATTTGACGGAAGTGTTGGACATTGGTCCAGGTGACTGAAAAGCGTTTGACGATGCCGCTGGTTTTTTTTCTGGGTTTGTGATCACGAGGTCCAAGGAGCACACTTGAGAAGCTCGAGTGGAGCCCTACAGCAGCTGTGTTTTTAAAAACATAAAAGATCTTACCGTAACCATCATAGGGGTCTCTGTAGGACCCTGCACTTGGTCGGTCAACATAACTCCTGGCCTCTCGTCCTCCACCATAGCCATCACGATCGCTGGTGAGCAAGAACTGAGGTTACACCCCAGTCTAAGCCAGAATCCGTTCACTTACACAATAAATAATGCTTCTTGTACCTGTAGCCTCTGGGCATGGATCCATATTCCTCTCTGGAGCTCGAATGGGGATAATCACGATATTCACGAGGCGGGGGAGCATAATCACGGGGAGGTGGAGCATAGTCCCTGCTCTCCCTTGAACTGATGTAGTCACGACCGGAGTAACTATTTACAAACAAAATAAGCAATGGGATCAACTACAGCTTGTACTTGATCCAAGTCACCTCACTAGAAGATCAAAATTTCCATCAAGTGTCTGGTTTAAAATTAAGTATCTGCCCAGCACGTTCAAGGTAGGTTATAGTCAATGTGGTCGATAGAAGGTTTGAAAGGTGCAACACAGCCAGTATAATGAACGTCAAACTACATATATAATTATTAAAACGTTTCAAACATATACAGAAGCCATTTCTGAAATATTTTGTTGTCGACCTAACTACAGTGCCAAGGATCTGTGGCTCAAAACCAACCTGTCCTTAGAGGAATAATGGTCATCCCGTGGCGATGGGTACTCTTCCCGCCGTGACATCATAGAATCCCTGCGTGGTGGGGGTGGTCCATAAGGGTCTCTGTCACGGGACATAGGAGCTACAAAACAAAGCCAACTGAAATTAATTTACAGCGCATTAAAGAGTGGAACTCAGGATATCTCCAACTAGAACCACCAACTTACGTCTGCCAGGGGGTCCAGATGGGGCCGGTCTCTTGGTTGGTGGCCCATCACTTCGCTCTGGAGGTCCCCTCTTCAATGGAGGTGGGCCTCTGGATGATGCACCTTTGAAAAAGGGTTCTACATTCCTACGTTATCATGGTAATCCTTCACAGGACAAGCAAAACTGGAAAAACTACATGAGCTCAGGACTTCTTAGAGAACAAAATCAAATCAATTGAGATCATTGTCAATGATGTCATCACAGCATCACTAGATATTTAAGGTTCAGAAGAGCAAAATGAACCTACCTCTGCTGGGTGGGCCCCTCATTCCACTTGGCGCTCCTCTGGATCCGCGAGAGCCTCTTGGTGAACCGCGGCTTCGTGGATGCAAAGATGGTGGACCACGGCGTCCAGCAGATTCAAACTGAGGCTTCGTTGCTTGCTCTACTTTTATTGACTTACCATCTAGAGTCTGAACAACAAAACAGCCGTTAACACAGTCCCTTAACTCAAGCAATTAACGTTTGGGATCCAAAAGAAAAACTTACCTTTCCATTCATTTCCCTGGCAGCATCCTTGGCATCACCTGGATTTTCGTACGTCACAAATGCAAAACCTCTAGACTTGTTGGTTTCACGATCCTTCATCAACAGAACTAAGAGAGGAGAGTAGGGTAGAGGTTACTGTGATGCAATTTTCATCTTCAAGAGAGAGAAAAAAAAATCCACACTGTAAGCTCAGGACTTCTTAGAGGTAGTATTCTCATTTCTGTATTCAAACCACCATTTTCATCATTGCTTACAGTTCAACAACCAGCGCACAGGAAATGTGACAATGCACAAGGAAATAATTTGCCAAGTTGATGCATAATAACCTATGGATTGATGCGGGTGATTTAGGCTAGCGACCTACAATGAAACCTCGTGGAGTTATTTAAATACTGGTAACGTGGCATCTGATTACCTTCCATTATCCTGCCATATTTGCTGAAGTATTGTTCAAGAGCCTTCTCGGTGGTCTCAGTATTAAGTCCACCAATAAAGAGTTTCCCTGGTCGATCTGCCTCCGCCATATTTGCCCGTTTAATCTAAAAGAGGGAAAGAGTCCTTCTCTTAATAAAGATGGACCAATTCATTAAAAACCCCTTCGTTTAAATCATGCAACCCGTGCTCTCCTACCTAAACACTATCCAAAGCTAATGCGCAGCGTTGTCCCCCCACGCTGAGGAAAGGAGCTAACGTTAGCTAATGTTAGGCCACCGTTAACTTGAAGACAGTCTCCAGTCACATGGCTAAAATTTGTTAGCATCATAATTGTTGTAGCTGGAAAGATAGCTGGCTAACAAGACATAATGAGGTTGGAGACGTAAATAATCTGAGACATTTGTGAATGTCATGAGATCAGAAAATCCTCTGCATGCCATTATTAGCCACAAAAAAACTCCCGTGTATTACAATGCTTCAGAGCATGTTTCACAAAATGGCGGCCATATGCTGCAGAATCGTTTTTCCACAGTAATGTGCTTGAAGCTAACATGCAGTAGCTAGCTGGCGCGCGCATGCCTGTACCTGGCTAGGTCGCATTTAACCACGCTACAAACATATGCTTCACATTCAATTCGACAAAATACAGTAGTTCCAGTACACTAACGTGACCTTTGTGAACATGTACATATTCAAAAATTAATGCCAGGTTCAAAATGGCGTCTTGTGTAGTTTGACGCACATCCTATCATTATTAACCGAAGTTAGGAGTCAACGTTAGCTAACTGAGGATAATGTTAAGCACGCGTGTAATGTTAGACAATCCACCATCGGCAGTAACGTGAGTAGCAAATTAACGTTGTTATTGTCGTGGGTAACTAGCTTAATTCGCCATTGTTATTTTTAACCGACCTATCACTATATCCAACAAAACGCGGTCTTGTAACGGTGAGTCACATGAGTTTAAAGTTAGTTACTTCGCCTTCGTCAGACGCATGCATTAACTGCAGATGCTATGCACTAACGTCAAGCAAACGGTAACGTTAGTATGTTATCACAATCATGGTTATAACACAGTAGCTAGATAGCTAAATGTGCTTTGGTCCAAGTTAACTAGCTAGAGCTATTAGCTATTCAGCTAACGTTAATTAGCCACCAAAGAACGTTCACCAGACTGAATGTAATTTAACCTGAATTCAATGAAATACTTCACCAGCTCCTCAAACAAAACCATGAACAAATATACAAAAGCACTGGTAATACAATTAAAATAAAAAATCTTAATATAAACAGTCATCAAAGCTTAATTTTACCTCCTCAGAGACGCATGCAACAGGACAAGACCTTATGACAAAACCACAACCGCACATAAAGGTTTATATCGATCACATGGTATAAGAAATGAATACGCCCAGGAAGCTGCAAGCAGCAATCGCGAGAACGTAAAGTTGAACTTAGATTGGCTTCCGGGTCTTGGAGTGGCGGTTTATTTGATTTCCCGATACATTTGATTTAAAGAGGACGGTTTGACATAATCTAAATTGTAAGTGAGTCTGATTAGGGACGGATAAAGTTCGTAAAATGATGACATGTTGATGAGATTTGAGGCTTTGGGGAGGGATATGGTCGATGGAGAATTAAATAATGGTGATGTAAGGGTAAAATTGACAGCGAAGAGAGCATTTTAGGATGAGAGAACGAATATAGCCTACGTAAGACTAGGCTAATTAAATTGAAGTAAGGGAATGAAGTTGATGGTCTGAGTCTGTTTACATTGACAAATTTATTTTGATTGAAGAAGGCAATAGGAGAAGTAGACATGGCTAGGGTCTTACAGGATGGTAGATTGTTGGTTAAATGCAAGGCTATTGGACAAAGATATAAGGCTATGCAGATACAATAATTCTGTAGAAAAAAAAGAGAGGTAGCTAAGGGTGTTTGGAGAATATCGGAAAGTGAGAGGCATGATATCAGGAATGCCTATCGGAGAAAAATTAGTTGAACTTAAAAAGAACATAAAGGGAGGATCTGTAACTGAAATAAAACGATTGAAGTCAATGAGAGACGGCGAGAAAGTAGACCTTCAAATTAACCTGTTTACGGAAAATGAACCTGGTGTGTGGACACAATAAGATAAGACAACATAACATTTGCTTGTATGAGTTACAGTGAAGTTATCAATAACACTGTCACTCCACTAAAGTTAGCTACGCAACTCGGTTGCTGTTGTCTCTGAATAAGTTAGTAAAGAGATAAAGAGCAAATACAAACCTTTCTTTGGTCAGGCTGTTTTTATTTTTGAAATAAAATAGTCTTATGGTGGTCAACAGAGTGTAACAAAAGATAAAAATAGAGCTTTTAGAATCTTGAAGAGGTTACACAGTTTTTTAAATTCTCTAAATTGTCCTTTGTAATTAATTATTATTAATACATTAGCATAGGACCATTTGGGGGCCAAACTGCAGAGAGAGGTAATCCTTACATTTTTGCCTGGACTCTTGAACAGACCTTGATGAAGCAATCTGAGTGGTTTTAAGGGAATATAATGACATAAAAGCCCTAATATAATCTGGTGCTTGGCCATGTAGTGCTTTCTATGTAATCAACGTTCTTGAAACCGTACTGGTGGCCGGTGGAGCAGATCTGCTGAGTGTTACACCACGTAAAACTGAGCAATGCAGCAGAACAAAACCCCGAATGGTGCATCACAAATAAGTGTGTAGGTACTGTAATGTTTAGTACTACTGATATAATCAGGACTTGTATTATGAAATGCACTTGAACTGAAAACAGTAGAATGTACCATGCACAGCATAAAGAATAAAGCACTCAAGATCTCCCAGACATTGTGTATACCTGGTGATAATTTATAGGACAAGTACAAGTCAGAACATGGTGTCAGAAGTGGGATTTTTTGGGGGGAACCAACAAATGACATTCAAGCTGGACACAGGTGCACAAGCGAATGTGATACCTGCCAAAGACTTTGCCACACTCGTGCCCAGCACCCCAATAAGGACTGACAACCGTAAGCTAACTGGCTATGGGGGGCATGCGCTGAGAGTGAACGGTTACTGCACTTTGGAAGGCAGGTAGGTACAAGAGTAACTCCATTACCCGGAAGTTCTATATTGTGCACTGCAACGGCCCACCCATCCTAGGCTACAGAGCATGTCAAGACCTGGGGCTCATCAAGGTGGTATAAGCCATCCCCGACGCCAGTGATGAAGCGCCAGACACCCAGTCAGCCAACATACTGAGAGAGTACTCAGTTTTAGGATAGACCCTAGCATAGCACCAGTGGTTTGCCCACCAAGGAGAGTATCATTTGCCTTAAGAGAACGTTTAAAAATAGAGTTAGACAACATGGAAAGGGATGGCATAATCTGCAAAGTGACTGAACCTACCCAGTGGGTTAACGCGCTGGTAGTGTGTGAGAAGCCAAAAACACACAAGCTTAGAGTATGTCTAGATCCACGGCCTTTAAACAAGGCAATACTGAGGCAGCACTACCCTCTACCCACACTCGAGGATGTAACATCCAAACTGACTGGGGCTAAGTTCTTCAGCGTACTAGACGGGTTAGTCGGGTTACTGGGCTATCAAGCTGAGGGAGGAGTTGTCGCTGCTCACTACATTTAACACTACAGTTGATAGATACCGGTTTCTCAGGCTCCCTTTCGGCATCGTGTCTGCCCAGGATGAATTCCACAGGAGAGTAGATGATACATACGAGGGTCTTCAGGGCGTGGCCGGCCTCGTGGACGACATTATTGTGTTCGGGAAGACAAGAAAGGAGCACGACAGCAACCTCAGAGCCATGCTCAGCCGGCCCAGAGAAAAAGGGGTAAGACTGAACCCGGACAAATGCCGCATCTGTGTGTCTGAGGTGAGCTATTTCGGACATAGACTCACAGCCAATGGATTGAAACCAAACCCACTTAAGGTCAAAGCCATCAGAGACATGCAACCACCGAAAAACGAGGCAGAGCTGGAGACGGTCCTTGGCATGATGAACTACCTCGCGAGATTCGCTCCACATCTGGCTGAGGTGAGTGCACCACTCAGACTACTGTTAAGACGAGAAACAGAGTTCAAATGGGACACAGCACACAAGAGAGCGTTTCAGCAGATGAAAGAGACTATCACATCTGAACCGGGGCCAGTTCTAGCCTATTTTGATTCTGAAAAGGAAGTGACGCTCCAGGTCGACGCGTCGAAAAATGGCTTGGGCGCAACTATCATGCAAGCTGCTTAACAGCACAGAGCTGAATTAGGCCAAAATAGAAAAAAGATCTTTATGCAGTCCTATACGGGTGTAAGAGATTTCACAAATACCTCTATGGGCGACATGTAACCGTGGAATCAGACCACAAGCCACTGGAGACAATACTCCGCAAGCCACTAGCCCTAGCACCACAGCGCCTACAGCGCATGATACTCGCGCTGCAGAAATACAGCATAACTCTCATCCACAGACTAGGCAAAGAGATCCCTGTGGCCGACACGCTGTCAAGAAAGTCCATGAATGACACAGACAGTTCACTATCTGAGGCTATGGAGACCCAGGTACACACAGTCATCAGCGCAGCTTCGGTGAGTGCAGACAGGCTAGGACAACAAGGCCGCCACAGCTCAGGACGAGCAGCTGTCCACCCTCAAACAGGTCATTCGGTCAGGCTGGCCGGAGACAAGGAAACAGTGTCACCCACAAAATCAGTGAATACTGGAACCACCGTGACGAGATCAGAGAGGCTGATGGCATCCTCCTAAAGAGTGAGAAAATAATCATTCCACACAAGCTCAGAGCAGACATGCTACAGCGCATACATACAGGACACTTTGGGATGGAGAAAAGCAAACACAGGGCAAGAGACATAATGTTTTGGCCAGGCATGGGTCAACAGATAGAGGCAACAGTAGGGAGGTGTGAAATATGTCAAACACATCGCAATGCCAACACAAAGGAGCCCATGCTCTCACAGGCAATCTCAGAGAATCCATGGCAGACTGTAGCAACAGATTTATTCTCCTGGAACTCTGAGAACTACCTCGTCATATGTGACTACCTCAGCAGGTACTTTGAAATTGAACGCCTGCACAACATCACCACAGCCGCCGTCATCCACAAAATGAAATCAGTGTTTGCCAGACATGGCATACTAGAATAACGGGCCATGTTACAGCTCACATGAGTTCTAACAGTTTGCTGAGTCCTGGGGTTTCAGGCGCGTCACATCGAGCCCACATTATCCCCAGAGCAACGGTCTGGCCGAAAAGACCGTCCAGACTGCAAAGCGGATCCTCACAAATGCCAGAGAAGATAAGAAAGATCCCTACCTCAGCCTGCTGGAGTACAGGAACACACCGGTCGATGGCCTCAAATCTCCAGCCTAACTCCTGATGAGCCGCAGACTGCGCTCCATCCTACCCACAACAGCCATACAGCTACGACCTCAGGTAACCCCCCAGGAGGCAGTGCGTGCAAGGCGAGAGAAATGCCAGCAGCGCCAGGAACAGCACTACAACAGGTCTGTTAGGCCCCTGTCAACACTGCACGCTGGCACGCCCATCCGCTTCCAGCAGGGAGATGGTAGGTGGAAACCAGCAACAGTCATCCAACCCGCAGAGGCTCGACGAAGCTACCACATCACAACCAGCGATGGACAGAGGTACAGGCGCAACCGACGGCACCTTGTTGACACCCGAAACGACACACACACACACAGCACACAGCAGCCTGAGATCAGCAATGATGATCAGGTCACTGGACAATGGGAACCAGAGGAACAGGAACCCCACCGTCTGTATGTGAACCAAAACACTCTGAGCCTTGTCTCCGCACGAGGTATGGTCGTATCATTAAGTCAAAGCAAGTCCTCGACTTATAATTGATTGTAAAAGGGTGCCCTATTGGGGGAGGAAAAAGAATAATGTTATTTGAAGTTACTCAGGTTGAAGTCTACTCAGTGTATTACCTTATATTGCTGTTATGTGAGTTAAGTATGTTCTGCTGTGAAAAAAGACTGTTTACTACTTTGTGTCTCAGGTAGTGTTTACCTAAGTTCAACCTTACAATGTTGAGGTAAATAATTTGTTTTAATTGATTATTCAAGTAATTTGTTCTATAAAATTATAATGATATAATAATAATATTTTATAATAATAAAATGCAAGGGGACATTTTTGTGATCTGCACACATGAAATAAAAAAAAACGACATAAGATTGTATGGTTATATGCTTTTGTATATACAGGTCCATCTCAATAAATTAGAATATCATCAAAAAGTTGATTTATTTCAGTAATTCGATTCAAAAAGTGAAACTCATATATTATATAGATTCATTACACACAGACTGATGTATTTCAAGTGTTTATTTCTTTTAATTTTGATGATTATAACTGACAGCTAATGAAAACCCCAAATTCAGTATCTCAGAAAATTAGAATATTACTTAAGACCAATAAAAAAAACTAATTTTAACACAGAAATGTTGGACTACTGAAAAGTATGAACATGTACAGCACTCAATACTTGGTCGGGGCTCCTTTTGCATGAATTACTGCAGGAATGCGGCGTGGCATGGAGGCGATCAGTCTGTGGCACTGCTGAGGTGTTATGGAAGCCCAGGTTGCTCTGATAGCGGCCTTCAGCTCTTCTGCGTTGTTGGGTCTGGTGTCTCGCATCTTCCTCTTCACAATACCCCATAGATTCTCTATGAGGTTTAGGTCAGGCGAGTTTCTGGCCAATCAAGCACAGGGATACCATGGTCCTTAAACCAGGTACTGGTACGTTTGGCAGTGTGTGCAGATGCCAAGTCCTGCTGGAAAATGAAATCCGCATCTCCATAAAGCTGGTCAGCAGAGGGAAGCATGAAGTGCTCTAAAACTTCCTGGTAGACGGCTGCGTTGACCTTGGACCCGAGAAAACACAGTGGACCAACACCAGCAGATGACATGGCACCCCAAACCATCACTGACTGTGGAAACTTTACACTGGACCTCAAGCAACTTGGATTCTGTGCCTCTCCTCTCTTCCTCCAGACTCTGGGACCTTGATTTCCAAATTAAATGCAAAATGTACTTTCATCTGAGAAGAGAACTTTGGACCACTGAGCAACAGTCCAGTCCTTTTTGTCCTTAGCCCAGGTAAGACGCCTCTGACATTGTCTCTGGTTCAAGAGTGGCTTGACACAAGGAATGCGACAACTGAAGCCCATGTCCTGGACACGTCTGTGCGTGGTGGCTCTTGAAGCACTGACTCCAGCTGCAGTCCACTTCTTGTGAATCTCCCCCAAATTCTTGAATGGGCTTCGTTTCACGATCCTCTCAAGGCTGCGGTTATCCCTGTCGCTTGTGCACCTTTTTCTACCACATTTTTTCCTTCCATTCATCTTTCCATTAATGTGCTTGGATACAGCACTCTGTGAACAGCCAGCTTCTTTAGCAATGACATTTTGTGTCTTACCCTCCTTGTGCAGGGCGTCAATGATCGTCTTCTGGACAACTGTCAAGTCAGCAGTCTTTCCCATGATTGTGTAGCCTACTGAACCAGACTGAGAGACCATTTAAAGGCTCAGGAAACCTTTGAAGGTGTTTTGAGTTAATTAGCTGATTAGAGTGTGACACCATGAGTCTTCAATATTGAACTTTTTCACAATATTCAAATTTTCTGAGATACTGAATTTGGGGTTTTCATTAGCTGTCAGTTATAATCATCAAAATTAAAAGAAATAAACACTTGAAATATATCAGTCTGTGTGTAATGAATCTATATAATATATGAGTTTCACTTTTTGAATCGAATTACTGAAATAAATCAACTTTTTGATGATATTCTAATTTAGTGAGATGCACCTGTATATGGTGAAATTTGTGTGGTTGTAGGGAGATGTAATGTTTAGTACTGATATAATCAGGACTTGTATTATGAAATGCACTTGAACCAAAAACAGTAGAATGTACCATGCACGGCATAAAGAATAAAGCACTCAAGATCTCCCAGACATTGTGTATACCTGGTGATAATTTATAGGACAGGTATATTTATTGTTACACAATGGGTAATGTTAAGTTTGTGTTTTAACTGACGGTGCGCAATAGTTCACGGATGCAATGCACCCTTGTAGATTCTGACCTCTAGGTGGCTTTCATCAGCATTGTAGTGAATATAAATATTGTGTCTGAGATGACTCATTGAAGGACGAAGGGAGTAAAGAATACAACTGGTCCTTGAATTGAGCCCTAAAGAACAGAACAATTTATAAAGGTAGGAGAATTAGGAGACAAAGTTAGTGACAGAGGATACCTCATTAAGACTAATAATGTTGCCCCATCTAGTGGTGAATCATACAACCTACAACCACATTTGCAGTGGCCCAGTTTTACAATATGGACAGAGCAGACGGAACACTACAGATCATTTCGAAACATTTGAAACCAGTTCGTATGAAAACCAGCTGTAAGGCTTGGATTTTGTCTGTTTGTTTGTCTGTCTATTTGTCAGCAGAAGTACGGAAAAACTACCGGTCCGATTTTCATGAAACTTAGTGGAAGGGTGTAGCACGGGCCAAGGAAAAACCCGCTCAATTTTGGAGCTGATCCGAATGTTCCGGATCCACAAATTTAGTTTAACTTTCGTTAACACTGTGAGGTTGACATTTGCGAGAAGGAATTTGGCCTTCAGTGCTTTCTGAGTGCTCTTCTAGTTGGTGATATTTATCTTGTGCAAACAGGCCTACATCTACTGATACCTCTTGACATATCTTGAGTGATGTTCCTGGAATCATCTGGAGTTTCAGGTCTTTCAACATCATAGGCTACACTCTCCTCCAGGTGACCCAGCTGGGCTGATCAGACCCTTGCTAATGCTTAGCCTACTCAACTCCTGCACGGATGGCTTCAGCAAAGGCCAGGACATGATCTCTCCATCGATACCTTCCCTCAAACCTCAGGGCAGTTGTAAAGAATGTGTGCTCAGTGTAGCGAAGGGAGAGTGTGGTCACCCCACCCGGACTTGAACCCGGGTGTACAGGGTGCCAAACATGCACTCAAAGAGCCAGGCTCGATGGCATGGCAGTCAGAGCACATACTCATCTTTAGTGACGATCACATTGTCACACTCGGATTTATCACTGGAGCATAGGTGACACGCTTGTGATCACTGATTATTTGGCCAAATTTTGAAATAAATGGTGTTGAGTTACGGATCGACTTGTTGATCAAGTCAGAAGAATGAATAGTTTTTGGTGAACAGGATCAAATGAACTAAAGTGAAGATTGAACAAGATTCCCTATCTTTATGAGCTCAAAAGAGTTGTGTTGGCCAAGGGTGTAGGTTTGATTTGGAAAGTGGTGGGGACTGGAGTCTGGAGGACTCATTCAATCAATCAAAATCAATCAATGCCTGTTTCCTTGGTATATTAGACACTACCAGCCAATGACTCTTAAATACATCAACAAAAAATTGCAATACTTTTTATGATGCACATTTATAATATATATGGTACATTAGTAAACATATACATGTGTTATGACACTAACTACAAGAACCTCTTATAATTTATTAATCCAATGAATACTGTTTTTGAAATATCTGAAGCAATAATGCACCAAAGCTCACAGACGAAATGCCTACCTGGTCACCTCTTTCTCCTGTCTCTGCCTGGCCTGGGCTCTCTCTCTCTCTGCCTTCCTGACTGCCTATATATCTCTCTGATACACACAGAAAAATAGAGGTATAACTTCTGTACTGCGAGTGATTACAAACGGCGGTTACAAACATGGGGTACGGGACTGTAAAATGTTTGGGAACCACTGCCTTACGCCACTGACTAGGGCCTGTCATAATAGCCTGCACCTGGGCCCGTCGTAACTACGTTACTCCACTGAGTACAACCATAAAAAAAAAATACCTTTAGCTGATGTATGGTTGCTATGTGGTAACTAAGTTGGGTAAAGAGACAATCTCCTTAATGATTGGTGGGGGAAATGTCCACAGGTGATGTTAGCAATAGAAGTAGACATTTGGTGCTGGAGTGAGGGGGAATGGACAGATCTGAATAGCAAAGTTGAAGTCAAACTAAATAGAGGGAGAAGATCTCTCAAATCCAGATATAAGCCTGATCCAAAGGTATACCTGAGGAATACACACCAGCATAAGGCTAGGGACAAAGTGTTATCAGCACTTGAATCAATATTGATATGGCCCACAGTACATAAAAATGTTGAATGGATCAATTAAATATATTACAATCAACTAAAGTTTATTAATTACACAAGTGATGGGCTGGCAACCTTAGGTGAACAATTAGATGCTACTTTCATAATGACTTTACAGAATAAAATAGGACTCGACCGGCTTCTTGCAAAAGAAGGAGTCTGTGTTATGTTTTGAGAGTAATGTTGTACAGACCAAGCTGGCTTGTTTACCCACGATACGATTAAATGAAAACATCTAAGAGAAGAAGTAAAAGCAAACGCAGATAAAGATTGGGGAGCATGGTTTGGAAAACAACTAGGGTCTTGGGCAGCCATGTTAGCAAAAATTGGAACAGCAGTAGTAATGATTTCACTCATCCTGGGACTGGGATGTTTTGCTGTGCCTTGCCTATAATCAGATCACTCATTCTGAAAATCAGCATGGATGAAATAAAGACTCAGTTTCCCAGTGTTGGATGCAGGTAACAGTGAGGTCGTAGAGATACCAGCTCCTTTGTTGCATCCAGCAGACGAAGAGGAACGAGGAAATCCTTTACCACCTCCGGGGGACTGGATCCACGTGGAAGAAGATGCACGGAAACACGAGACACCAACTGTGTGGTTAGAACTATAAAGGGAAAGGTAACGCCTGAGGGGTGTGAGTGTTAGTAACTTCTCCCCTAACACGAACATAAGGAGAGTTTGGTATCTAGGTTCCTGAAGGGCACAAAGTCCAGAAGGAATGAAGAAGATGTATTTGCTTGCTTAGCAGACGGGCAGAACAAAAGACCACCATGTTGTTGTAACTACTGAATGTTCACATGGTAGCAGTAACACCATAACAGATAAGCTTTAAATAAAATAAAGTGTATTAAATAATTATGCACTGAATGATTGTTTTAGACACTTCATGAACTGTCTCCCCTCAGTAAATAAATGGTGCAGAAAATAAACGGTGCAACTCTCAGCCAACTTCGGGACTCCTGACTCTTTGAGATTTTCTATGACAATATCTACATGGGGAGCGGGTGCCATGGTGCCATGGTGCATCGCAATGTTTCTACGATAGCCTAGAACAGACAAACCACAACCCTGGCACTAGAGAGGGCATTTTGGGTTTTTGTGGCCCCTGCTGGCCACCGTAGCTTCTCATACACACCTGGAAAGGGAAAATCAAGAAGTATTCAGTTGGTTGCAATCTGCAGCCTCACCGCTAGATGCCACTAAATCCTACATACTGTACCTTTAACTTCAGTAACCCTTTACTGAAGCCACACCGATGGGATTTGAAGCTGGAGAAGACAGCCAACTAGCAATCCTGGAAGATTTACTAATGCTCCTTGTCTGGCCAACAGGTAAAATGCCAACAAGAAGAACACGAACAGTTACTGTTAAGTAAAAAGTAATAGCAAAAAACACCTTACAGCACACCGTCACAACACTTAGTTTGTTAGCTAACTATAATTGTCTGCTGATGTTAGCTATTGATACTAGCTACTATAATGTTCATATGCTTAACTATTTTTGTTTGAACAATTTCTGCTCTCTATGCCCCGGACAGCTGGCTGTGTATTTCATATCACTGAACAATCAGCGTTTCGTGTTTAATTTAAAACCGATACTATAACATTATCACAGAAGTGGAAGCACCTGTGACATGTAGCCTGGAATGTGCTCTTGCAACCTCTCTCCTGACTGAAAGTGCAGAGCATAGGCCCTACTGCACTTTCATCCAAAATGCACTCCAGCAATCACATCGTTGCATGTAAAGGAGGCAGCAACAAAACAAAACTCCAACAGAAACTCTTTCTCATCCAGTGGGATGATTAATGAGTTTACCAAAAGTAGAGCCGATGGCAATTCTATTTTATTTAAACGCATATGCCATTAATATAAAAATAATGGTGGGGACAATTTTAGGTCATCCGAAAAGTGATAGGGACACATCCCCACCGTCCCTACCATAAATCACGTCCACGTATTTGCCTCTTGCGTAAATTCTGCAAGAGACTTAAAAAGTATTGAGTTTCCACTGAAGGCTTTGGCTGCCAAGCCACTTGTCATTAAAACGTTTAAAATAAGGATCAGTACATATTAGCTCCAGTTTCATTGTCTGGATCCCTTAAAAAAAAAGAATGAAACCGGTTATTCGAGCAGGTTAAGGTCGATCACACAAATTGTGTCACCGCCTTCGCTCCAACGTCACTTGCTAGCTTAGCGACTTGCAGTCGTCGGGAGGTCCATAGCTGTTGGTACTTATAAAGCTGGGCTAGCAAGCTAGCCCTCTTTCCCCCTCTCCCTATTAACAACATATTTTTTTTACAGGAGACAACATACAAACCATACATTCCACATTACGACATCAACTGTACAATGAAGACGCGGGTAAACCTAGTTTTTGGACTTGTGTTCAGTTTGATTTCTATCCGTTCCTGTTCTGGATTCTACCTTCCGGGTTTGGCTCCAGTTAGTTTTTGCGAAGAGGGCAAGACAACAGAGGACTGTCAGGTAAGATTTTACGGCTATTTTCAGAAACTAATTTTGTACTTAGAAATCGTGTGCATAAGAATATGTGATCGAAGCTGGATAGCAGTCTGAGCATCTGTCCACGCAATCCAAAGGTAAAGCGAGTTAAAAATGAACCTATTGCTAGCAAGCCAGCTAGGATAGCTAACGTCAACCGGATGGTACAGCTAACGTAGCAGCTACCTGACGTGTTTGTAGTGACCGTGTATTAGACTGCCAGTGATGGTGCTCGAGTCATTAGGTTAATGAATGACAGTGAACAGCAACTTAGGCAAATAGTCTATCTGAATAAAGTAATTAGCGAGGTGTAAAGCCGTGCATGGAAATGCGATAATAACATTACAACCGGCCCTATTCATACCAGCAAGCTGGCTAAGTAGCTAGCCATACAAGCAGATACAATTACTTCGCACAATTGACACCCAGGTAACTTTAGCTAAATATCACAGCGTTCGCCCCATATTTCTAATGTGATGCCACCCGTTCAGTTAAAATGTCACTTCAATGCGAATGAATGTATGGCGTTAAAGCAAAATAGTGTAAGGCTTGTTCACATTAGATGACGTTATCAGTTTGTCTCACCCCTGTATTATTCTGATGTTACTAACGTTAGATGGGTAGCGATAGCTAGGTTAATAATCCAAGTGGTACGACCTTAAGAAAATTGTCGAACGACTATGTTTTATGGGGAATATTTTTGGTGGATATAGTTGAAAGATCCTGTCATACTTGGAAGTTGTAACAAAGTCTACGTTACCATTGCCTCTCTACAATCTTACAGACATGATGAAAGGTTGATGTGTAGGCCACTTGATCCTGCTGCTGCATAAACACCCTGGTTCTTATATTTATAACATTTGCCATGTTTGTCTCCTTAGACGTCAATTCAGCTTTTCGTGAATCGCTTGGACTCGGTGGAATCAGTATTGCCATACGAATATGATGTGTAAGTTGTCATGATGTGGTAGGCTAAATCATTTTCCATCTGTAACCTCGAACCTGCAGTGCATTAAAAAACTTTAAAAAATCCTCAACAGGTTTGATTTCTGCAAAGATGTTAAGGAGAAAAGACCATCTGAAAACCTTGGCCAGGTCTTATTTGGAGAAAGAATTGAGACTTCCCCTTACAAGGTGAGAGGATACAGTGGGTCATAGGGAATTGGCCTCTCTCCTTTCTAATGTATTAATTGGGTATCTACAAATGGTATGCTTATGTTCCCTCTCATATTTCTGAGTGGGAAATGCTGGACTTTCTCTAACTTTACTGATGTGTGTTGTATTAAGATTTGCAGTCTTCTTAAAATGATAAATATCAATAAAATGGTGTCACAAATAAATTATTGGAGGTTTAGGAAAGACTTGTAATTAAAAGATGAAATATAACGTTATAAACATTATTATATTAGGGAGCACAGTTATGTTAATTGTGTTAATGTAATGAGATATTCACCGTATAGGTCTAATACATACATGATAATGTAATAGTTCACATGCTCTGTGCTTGTGTCCATGCAGTCATTGCCTACTGGATAATAATTACAAGTCCATTGTAATGTTCATTATTTTTAGGCCATCGTTACAGTTTCATGTTATAACAGCAACATACCACAATTAGAAATTTAATTTGGAGAAACATGACTAACAGGTGTTTTTTTTCATCAGTTTACATTTAAGAAAGACGAGACCTGTGTCAAGGTGTGTACAAAATCATATGATGTCAAGAACAAAGATGACAAGAAAAACCTTGATTTTCTCAAAAGCGGCATGCAACTGAATTACCAGCACCATTGGTAAGTTTGAATCAGACCTCATACCCAGGTCTGTCACTTCTTTGTCAGTATTTTTAATGAAATTGAGCAAATTTTCTAGCAGATTTTAACCATAAAGACGATCGGTTTGAAAGATAAAGATGAACCGTCCATTGGGCTGCCTGACACTGATGTCAGTTGACCCCTGACCTTTGCATGGAAAAGTGTGTTTTGGAAAGGAGATGTAGTAACGGTGTTTTCTGTAACTGAAGGATTGTGGACAACATGCCAGTGACATGGTGTTATGACGTGGAGGACAATCAGAAGTACTGTAATCCAGGCTTCCCCATTGGCTGTTTAGTAAGTCCTGATGGACGACCTAAGGATGCTTGTGTCATCAATGTGAGTTTTTTTTCTTTGCTCTTGTGATATACTGTTTGCTATTTCTCTTTTTCGATCACTTTATAATATAGTATAAGACCAACTTGGATTATGAGCTGGAGAGGTACCAGGTCTAAGGCTATTGTATGTCACACTGTTTTCCTCAGGCGGAGTTCAACAAGAAGAATACTTTCTATTTCTTCAACCATGTTGACATCACCATGACTTACCACAGTGGAGAGAATGAAGGCTGGACAGGCGCCCGATTGGTGGCTGCTACATTGGAGCCCAAGAGGTGGAGTAGTTAATCGCTTGCTCTCCCTCTGTTATACTAAATTGAAATAGTAATGTAGTCTTGATGCTCCATTTGCAATGTTTTGAAATGAAAAATGTAACAGTTATTTAACTCTATTGTTCCGTTTGTTTATGACAGTTACAAACATGACGATGAAAACAAGGTGTCCTGTGAGGGCGCACCCATGGAGGTTCCAGGAGATTTCACCAGCAATATCAAATTGACCTACACATATTCCATCAAGTTTGTGGTCAGTATTTGATACACTTTGTCGAGATCCTTTTATTTTTATTTTTAGTGAACATGGACTGTTATATTCATGAAGGCTAATCATATCTGTCATTCATCATTTATGTATCATTAAAAAAAAAAAAACCTTGGAGGACAAACTTTCTAATCCAGTAAACCCCTTCCGTTTTAGAACAACAATAACATTAAGTGGGCATCCAGATGGGACTATATTCTGGTGTCTATGCCACACACCAACATCCAGTGGTTCAGGTAATGGCCTGCTTGATCAGTGTTTGGTATTGTCAGGGCTCCACAGCCTTCCCAGCTCCAGTGATTGATTGTCTTGTTTCCTGTTTCCTGTTTTATACAGCATCATGAACTCCCTTGTTATCGTGCTCTTCCTGTCTGGCATGGTGGCGATGATCATGCTGCGGACGCTTCACAAGGACATTGCCAGGTACAACCAGGTGGATCAGGCAAGTTCTCCACAAACCCCAGTCGTCTCCCTTCACACTGCACATGGGCTGAGCCTTGGCCTTGCTTAAAATGGGTTACTACAAATGCATGTTTTGTAATGTGTGGCGGTTATGTTGGGTTGCAGAAGCACAGAGCACATTTCCCTGCAGTGTTGCAGTAATCGCTTGCCTTTTAATGTGTAGCAGTTATGTGTAGCTGGCCTGCCAATCACCTTTAAGCAGAGCAAAGAACATTTCCCAGCAGGGAACACATTTCCCTTTGTACTGGAAGTTGTCAACTTATAACATAGGCCTAACTCCACTGCAATATGTTGTAATATTCACAGGACTTGGTAAAGATTTCACCGACAAGAGCTGCCTCTATGTCTTATGTAAGCCTATGTACAGATACTGGTTTTGAATTGGCGTTGGGCTTCGGGGGTTTATTTCTCCCTGCTGGCCTGTCAAAAACAGCTGAGGGGTAAAACATGGTGTATGATACAGACATGGCATTAATTAATCAGAATGTGACGTGAGTTTATTCCCTCCAAGCTCTTTGATTGTTTAAATTGTCAAACCAAACGAATTACACCATGTTTTACCCCATCTCATGCATGCATCTTTCATCTTGCCAGCTTGAAGCTTGAGCTACTATTCTTACATTACTGGATGAATCCTTTTTTCTGTGATGTATAAAAAGACGTGGGTGAGTGTAGCATGCTGATTGGTTGACTGGTGTGTTTGACTGACAGGAGGACGCTCAGGAGGAGTCTGGGTGGAAGCAGGTGCACGGGGACGTCTTCAGGCCCCCCAGGAAGGGCATGCTGCTCTCCGTGTTCCTTGGCCAAGGCACTCAGATTTTCATCATGACCTTCATTACCCTTTGTAAGTACCCTTTCACAAACACAAACATTCTTACTCCAGCAAGCCACTAAATTCTACATCACAGCGTTGTTAGCTAGATGTAGCTAAACACATTCAAACTGTACTGGCTTTGCCATCAGTGGTGCTGCAGTGGCGTAAGCGTAAATGAAAGTGATCAGCCTCGTGTCTCTGTTTTCCTTAGTCTTGGCCTGCCTAGGATTCCTGTCTCCAGCCAATCGGGGCGCTCTGATGACGTGTGCCGTGGTGCTGTGGGTGCTGCTGGGAACGCCAGCGGGCTACGTATCGTCTCGCTTCTATAAGAGTGAGTGCTCTGGGCTTGGCACAGGCCTCCCAAGTCATGTGGCTCAGGTTTCTGTCCCTGTGGCAAGCTCACTGCGGACGCCTCTGAAGGGGATGTATCCCTGCTTCACAGACTTGGCTACGGTCTTCCACTTAGTTGAATTATTTTCAGATAAATACATCAAGCCCAATTTTCCCCTCCAGTGCTCAGTCAATGTTTGTGTTTTTCTACAGCGTTTGGTGGTGAGAAATGGAAAACCAACGTCCTCCTGACGGCACTTTTGTGTCCTGGGTATGTTCCCTTACATTGTTTTTGTTTAGTTCTGCGGAGTCCTGTGGTTCTGTAGTGAAACTGTTTTTTATCTCCTCAGCATTGTGTTTGCTGATTTCTTCTTGATGAACCTCATCTTGTGGGTGGAGGGGTCCTCGGCTGCCATCCCCTTCGGCACCCTGGTGGCCATCTTGGCCTTGTGGTTTGGCATCTCTGTGCCCCTCACATTCATGGGCGCATACTTCGGCTTCAAAAAACCTGTAAGTTTGTGCGGCAACAATTCTACATTTCTTAAATGTATATATTGTAATGTGCATAATGTACAAGTTTACATTATGTAGTCTGTACATGTTTGACATACATTCCACATGCATTCTAAAGGGCTAAACGAGGCAAAGAGCACATTTTGGAATGAAGTTTTCACTGCAACATTCACTGCCAGGCTACATTCCTCTCTAAAACTTCCCTAGGCTGTCAATATACAGATAACAAATAGATACCATTCTCATAATATATCATTACTGTGTAAAGTATGGCAATTTCACCTAAATGGCTTGATGACCTAGCCTTGCTGGAAGAGTATGTGATATCCTTGCTGTAGTGTGGTAGGTTTTTCCACAGGCCAGTTTCATTTGATAATGATCTGCAAGGCTTTTGGGGTCGATATGTACACTATGCTTTAAGAATGCAAAGGACATGCTAATTTTGTCCTGACAAAAGCTTTTTGTAAAGATGACAATGATGGCGCATCGCTGTGAACACAGCATAGTTCAATGAACTCGTTCTTTGAGCGATAGCTTGAACAGACCTTGATGTCTAAAAATGTAAAAAGGCGTTTTATTTTAAACCCATGGTGGGTAGAGGTGAAACTGCATCTCTATTCCTAGATGAAGTTCCAGGATGTATGACTGAGGATAAGATTTTAATATTACAGGCTTAGTATATACACAAATGGATCTTGTAATTTAGCCATGGGTCGCCTACATGTAGCTTCTATATTTCACAGTTATTCACATTACGTGTTATTTACCTCAACATTAAATTGAATGTTGGAGTGGTATGCGGTTTGGATGTGCTAAGGTGTGTACAGCAACACGGGGCTAAAGACCTTTACTTATGGGATGAAAAGTTTGTGAGGTCTGTTTTGTATGTATAGTGCAGGGTTTTAAAGTCCTTACCTTGGCTGGCTGCTCAGGTTGGCTCAATCTATTGACTAATTTGAAAGATTGTTTTTTTTGTTTTTCTAGGCTAATTTACGTTAGCCTTCAAGTAATGTGGCAGCTCTTGCTGTAGAACAGCACTTTGTGCATTTATTTGGCTAGTAGATGATAACTAATCTTAGTAACACCTTAATAAGTAGCCCCTATATGAAGAAGACGCTTTCTTTCTGTGGCGTTTGATTCCGTTGTGATCCGTGTTGTGAATTCAGACCTTGAATGTGTCCATGCTCTCTACAGGTAATGGAGCAGCCAGTGAGAACGAATCAGATTCCCAGACAGATCCCTGAGCAGTCGTTCTTCACCAAACCCATCCCTGGGATCATTATGGGTGGCATCCTGCCTTTCGGCTGCATCTTCATTCAGCTCTTCTTCATTCTCAACAGTATCTGGTAGGTGCCATCTTCTTTGTGTGGGATTCTTTCTGATCGTTAATTAGTGACACTGCTTGTTTCACTAAAGGTGAGAAAAAAAAATGTGCCGCTACAATGTAGCTAGAAGCGAATTAACCCATCAAGTTCATAGAAAAAAAAAACAGTATGAATGAGAATACTTTTAAGCAGACACATACACACACACACATATATACACACACACACACACACACACACACACACACACACACACTGGGCATTAAGCATTAAACTGGTTTGATTTGAACTCGCCTCTTTCTCTCCTTAGGTCTCATCAGATGTACTACATGTTTGGCTTCCTGTTCCTGGTCTTCATCATCCTCCTCATCACCTGCTCTGAAGCCACCATCCTGCTCTGCTACTTCCATCTCTGTGCTGAGGTCAGGGAAGCGGCTTGCTGGAAAGGCTGCCTTCTTCTTTCCACAGCTATGTGTTTATGAAACGCTGGCGTTAGTGAGCATTTTAGATAAGCATGGTGTTTTTAAGCTAATGAAACTGTAGTTGTCGTGAAAGGAGTAACCTTGGTCCATCATCATGTAGTGGAGTGTGCTATTAGTATACGCGTGCAGTTGTAAGTGTGTCAGAGTGAAAACTGATTCTAATGTCCCCATTCAGAAGTATTGAGCCCCTTTTCAATTAATTAGCTATGGTCAGCCTCATTGAGTGGTGAAATCTATTATATTATATATATATTAAGACGTGAGCTCACATTTTCCTATCTTTCCTTGCAGGATTACCACTGGTGGTGGCGCTCGTTCCTGACCAGTGGCTTCACGGCGGCGTACCTGTTCGTCTACGCTGTGCACTACTTCTTCTCCAAACTACAGATCGTGGGCGCTGCCAGCACTATACTCTACTTGGGTTACACCATGATCATGGTTCTCATATTCTTCCTTTTCACAGGTAAGTGAAATACATCAGCCATGCCCAAAAAGTGTCTGTTTGTCCCACCACTGTAGTTTGTCTGTGTTGTACGGTCATACTGTCCATATGGACGTGTAGTGCAGTAGATTGTGTTATTACACAAAGAAAAAAAAGATCTCTTTGACTGTACCTACATTTACATTTAGTCATTTAGCAGACGCTTTTGTCCAAAGCGACGTACAAGGGAGAGAATAGTCAATCTACGAGCAATAGAACCTGGTGTAACAATAAATACTACTTTACATAAGAAATATCACAAAATGAAATAAAAAAGAAAAAGAAGTGCAGAAATGTAACTGCTGTAATTGCAAGTTACGCAACTAGTCGAAGTGCCAGTTAGGACGGGAAGTGCTCTCTGAACAGTTGGGTCTTCAAAAGCTTCTTAAAGGTAGAGAGGGACGCCCCTGCTCTGGTAGTGCTAGGTAGTTCATTCCACCAACGTGGAACTACAAAGCTTAGAGAGTGGGCTGTCTCCCAATGACAGCACTGTGTAGGAGGAAGGACAGAGGTGTAGGTGTGAACCGCAGTCTGTTTACTTAGTGTTTCACAACACGTCACGCTCGTTCCATCTGAAGTGCTTTTCACGGGGGATGATTTCTGCAGGACATGGTGACATTATATACTGTACCTCGTCCAGTTTGAGTGTCAAGCCTTGGGGTTACTGGCTTTTGAGTTTCAACAATCTCCAGGTCAGGTTCCGTCATCAGATGTCTGGCTTGACTTGCGGAAGAGAATATCTGATTGGCACACAGCAGATATGGGATACACAGGCTGACACAGTTGATAATCCCATCGGAAATCCCACATCTGGGTAATCCCATAGGAAATGAATAGCTCCATTGACCCCCCCCCCCCCCTGTGAAATCCATGTTATTGGATGTATGGGGCTGGGTTGGGGTTGGGTTTAGCAGAGTGTCGGGGGCTGGGATCAAGTGAAAAGGTTGTTTGAGAGAAAGGTGGTGGCACTTGGATAGGAGTATCCTGTGGCTGTCCTGAAAATCCGGCTAGAGCGGAACAGCCGAGATAGCAGGTTTTTCTGAAAGGAGTGGACCCCCATTAAGAAACGAGCTCAACCTGCCCGTGGCTGTCAGTCCCACTCCCTGCCCCAGCTATGACGAAATCTCTCACTATGTTTGTCATATTCATGAGGCGAGACAGGGAGGGACCGGCGCGGACCTGCAGCTTTGTCAGAAGCATTCAGATGGCAGGAAGAGGTGGCTTCAAAGAGCTTCTACTAAGTACTTCACCAAGCGCTAGCCTCTTTTCTTAATATTCACAAGGCTAAATGCTCCACTCACCTCACCTAATAAAAATGCTCAAGGCCCAGGGTTTCCTGTCAGCTTAAAATGTGGAATGTCAACACTCTTGGCTGCCTCTCTCTCACACCCACGCTAGAGCGCTGGCATTCTGTGTCCTCGTGGTCGACCGAAAGCCTCTCACGCTGCCATAAAGCAGCTGGTTAAAACCTGATGACTCCCGAACAGTCATTTCAGGCCACTCTGACTTTTATGACACTCATGCAATCCCTGGTCATGGGGGAGGAGGTTTGTATTGTGCAGCTGAGTAAATGGTTTCTAGAGAGAGAGGTTTTTTTTTTCTTTTTTTCTCCATGACCAGCCCTGCCTCAGTACCTATGACGTGCATCTCAGTGCCGTGACGTCATGGGTCAAGAGTGTGATTGCAGCAAACAATATGATTCGAATCATTGTTAGACAGTGAGGACTGGACCAATGTAACCGGTGTGACTTCTGCGTTGTGTTTTTAATATTTGTGACTCGTGGACAGTTGCTGAGATGTATCTTTATTTCGTATCACACCTGTGAAATCACACCAACAGACACACAGTTTGGTGAGCTACCGTATCTTAGCTTCACTCTCAATGCTAACAGGATAGGCGATAGGCCCCTCCACCCCGTGGCTTTGTTTGATAATATTAGGCAGTGCTCCAGTTTTGCTTATTGCCATGAATTGTAATGGATGCGCCGGGATCCCTGGCTGGCTGTTATGAGGGGGTGCTCTTGTAGCAGGTGGGATGGAAACAGCCAGTGCCAGCCCTGCGTTGTTCAGCCCTCCTTTCTGGAGGCAGACGGGGCTGAAGTTGACATGGTAACTGCCAGCTTCAGTCCTGCTCGTTATTAAACCACCCACACGAGAGTTAGTGCTCGGATTTCTGCTCGCTTGCTCGCTCGCTCACTCGCTCACTCGCCCTCCTTTGGTCTCTCCGCCTCTTTATCTATTTCTCTCTTTCCTCCATGGTTACTTCATCTCGTTCTTCCTCTCTCTCCTCTATGATGTTCCTCCTTTCTTTTCCCCACATGGACTCCCCCCCCCCCCCCCCCCCTCTCTCTCTCTTCTACACACACTCTCTCACCCTCGCACTCTCTCTAATGCTCTGACCAGTAACAACATTATGAATGACGCAGTATTGGCTAGTTGAGTGCAGACAGAGCCGTAGTCTTTCATTGTTATGGGCTTGAAATTCTAATCTGGCTGATTGCTTTTTTTTGTATGTTTTTGTATGTTCCTGTCTCATCCACTCTCATGCCTACTTTGATCAGACTGTAATTTGTCGGTCTGCCCTAAGAATTCATTTCTGGAGTCAATAGTTCTTCCCCCATGATTCAGCTCTCAGAAGCACTTAAAGCTCCCAAATGAATTCAGTTCAGTAATCAGAACATCAATTTCCCACAGGGAAAGTTTTTTTTTCCCCCCTTAGTTTTAAATCTGGCGTTGACAGTAATTAATTGTGCCGCCAAGACAAACTTGTTGAGAAGCTCTTCTCCATGACGGCTTTTGGTGTATTGAGGCACTTTGTAAGGCTTCCAGTGGAAGCCTGGTAAGTAAACCATGTCAGTACATTTTGGACGCATCTTTTCAGATTTGACTGTACCAGTATTGCAATGTGTCTGGTCAAGCCTCTCTCCTAATTTAGGATTTGTCTGTCATAAGGAGTGGGCTTTACAAAGTGGAAAAATATGATCTTCACTGACCTGATTAAAATGCGTAATACTACATGGTGTTTGCTATGCTACATAGTGCTAATTTAGCATTCCATCTCTCTCGCTAGGCACCATTGGGTTCTTCGCCTGCTTCTGGTTTGTAAATAAGATCTACAGTGTGGTGAAAGTGGACTAAAAGGTGTGGACCCTGCGAGAATCTTCACCACAGCCACCCAACCCACCCCATCAAGACAAGACTAAGGCGATGCATGTGACTCGCAGCTCTCTATGAAGGTACCTGTCGAATTTGAGGGCTGAAACTTTGATTGAAACCATCTGACGGCTTAAGGGAACATCAGCACAGAACAAGGACCGGACAAACCCCCCTGTTTGTGTGTTTTAATGCTCTGAAGAGCGTCTTCTCTGTATGCTTCTGCGGTCCACTCTGTTTACTGCCTGCGTTGATTTTGACTTGCGAATGACCCCTGATTGAGTTTCTGTGTAAACTCCCAAAGTCATGTCTTTGGCTGCTGGTCTGAAGAAAATGCTCCTTTGTTCAACATGGTACCAAGGATTCTTTTCATTTTCCTCATTTAATAATGTATGAAAATGCATCTGATCTTGGTTTTTATATATTTTGAAACCTTATTGTCTTTTTTTTATAACTATTTTAGCACCTTTTTTTTCTGCTGTATGTGAGAGATTTTGAACGTGAAAATACAAAGAATGTTATATTTTCTTTGGAAACTGTCCTGTAAAGCAGATCTTGATTTCTATGTGGTGTTGATTTTCTCTTTCTTTTTAAAACTCAAAATCAGTTGTTGGAGGTGATTGAGACTACAAATCCGAACCATTTTTGGCCATTAGGTGTGGTTCAGCAGTGAACATCATCGACCATTATCTTGCTGTACTGATATTGTGTCTGTTAAGTTGTTGCTTTATGGTTCTCTTACTGAAGGTTGTTTATATGAACATAAAAAAGATTTAATCGGTTTTGAAGCACATCTTTATGGTAGATTGCTTTTCTATAAATAAAAGAGAAAAAAATAATTAATGGCATGACTTGATAGTTTCTTTTTTTTCAGCATAAAATCAGTTCCACACCATCAATGAAACAAATAATATATTTATTAATAAAGTCAAACTGTTTTTTTTTTTTTACTTCTGAAATCATTGGAGAGTTTGATTAGCAATATTCAAATACATTTTTAAACATTCAAGTGACTGGTGGGGGTCTAGACTCAAACCTGACTTCCTCTTACACAGGCTTTCCTAAACTCTGATAATACTTCTACACTTTGAGCGTGTACAATTTCGTACAGTTATCACAAATAAGTAAACTGTCTTGTGATAATTATTTCACAAAAGTCCTGTAATAAATCAACAGTCTTGTGTTTTTTGTATCTGTGACCTGCTGATTGTCAGTAATTTACAGATGTAACAGGTGTGTTTATCAAATTCTGTGCATTCTGTCAGTACCTGCCATTTTCTGTCTTTTAGCAACTACATTTGTTTGTGGGAATGGAAATTCTTAAGACGAGATATAAATTATTCCACTTAAAAGTGCTGCAAGGAACATTAGCATCTCTTGCTAACCCAGTGGCTCCCAAACTTTTCACGGCAGCCCCTTCTTCGGCAATGTGAAAAAAATGTATTCAATCAGTTATTCAATTCGTTTAATCAATCACCAAATAAGTTAGTTATAGGCTACTATGCTGTGAGAGCAGTGCCACAAGTTGGTTGTTTAGGTTTTTTTCTGCTGTAACTGTAACTCCCCCCCCCCCTGGGAAACTGTGCTAACCTCTGCCAGATGTATCCAGCAGCCCAGCATCTCAATTTGCTGTCCACTTGTAATTTATTGGCAGGCAGGGATGCTTATCTCTTTAGAGGTTTCTAATTGGTTAATACAGCCAGCCTAGACGGATGTTGAAACTACGGGGCCAAGGGGAGTCTCAGAGCATCCATGTCTGTGATGGCTGACAGATAATGAAGACAGTTTCCACAAAATGATCGCACAGCAGACCTAATCAACGGGCCTGGGAGAAGAGCCCACAATGCCTTGAAGGTATAATGTGTCCATTTTGTTTCGCTAGCTTGTTACGGGTTCAGACCACATTTGGTACCTCACAAGGACACGGAAGGTTAGCTGTGTATCCACAAAGCTAACAGTATGACATATTCTCCGTCCCACCATTTATAGAAGGCAGACAAGGGAATGACACAGAGAACAACAACAATGAGTCTCCCACTGCGGCCGGCCAATCATAAATCCACAGACTGATGAGGCTGGGCAGATTCTCCCTGTGAACATCTGATAAGTGGGTAGGCACATGGACTGAGCTTTGCCAATTTTCAAGGAGTACCTCTCTGGCAATTGCCTTGGCAGTGTTGAGGCGGTGAGGTTTTCACACAAACAGTATCGGGGAGTTTCACTTAAGGAGGCACCTGAGCACAGTGCAGGCCACGCTTCTCCCCAACTCTATACCTCTCTTACCTGGCCAGGAACTAACCTATTGGCCCACAACTTTAACCTCTTAATGATTTACAATTTCTAATATCATGGTCATGTTTTTATGGGACAAAATGAGATTATAAAAGTATTTACTTGGGGGGGGGGGGGGGTGTTAATGAACAGTCTGACTGTTAACAGTGTCAATAGTTTCAGCTGCCTCCACAGAGTTTCACCAGAGTATCAATATGATGCATTACCAATAACCAACTCATACAGCAGAACTAAAAAACTCTTCGTTAGTACGCAATATAGAGCAGCATTTCCCTTCTGCTCTGCCACTCGAGACCCAATCTGAAAGATCAGAGTTGATGTGTCTATATACGTAGGTATCCCAAACAGGAAACTGTTTTGTCTACAAAAAGATATACAAAACATCTGAATAGTCAGTCCTCTCCCTGGTACTTTACATCAAGACGACACTCAAAACACTTTACATTCATTTGCTAAGTTGGCTAGAATTTGCTCAAATGACATTCTTGCTTCTCGCAAAGATAAAAGGTTTCACTTTTTTTTTTACACAACGGCTATGCTTAAAACATGAATGCATACATCACAAACATATACCCAACACTATTCCTCATAACACAATCACATGGCTCTCAGGCACTGTGGAGGTGACAACAGAATGTTGAGGAAAGGAACCACAATAGAGGTATGCCTGGGTTGACCTTGGTGTCATCTGTCTGATTTAGCGACCACACATTTGACCTCAGAGGAGACCGTCATCCCGACTGAGGTTTGACCTCATAATACCCTCACAAGACATACAGCAGTGGTCCATGTGAAACCTGTGCTGCTGTCATCACTTGCTGTGGACCGTCAGCTCCCTCTCTGAGCTCAAGCTGATGGAGGTGGTCTCCTTGCGGCTGTCCCTGGACCTCCTGTCCGTGGGCGAGGAGGAGGAGACCGTGCCCTCCTCCCAGGTGCGCAGCGGGCGGACGCGTGCCACCTGGCTGGGGTGCCCCGTCGGGGGGTGCCCCAGCCGCCCGTCCGTCACGGTGAAGCAGCTGTCGACGGCCGAGCCCCTCCCCGGCCGGCCGGGCCTGCAGATCGAGCCGCAGAGCAGCGCCAGGAACTCCTTGCGCACGCTGCGGTGCATGTAGCCGTAGATGTAGGGGTGCAGGCAGCACTGCAGGAAGAAGAGGATGAGTGCCAGCGAGGAGAGCCAGGGCGGCACCGGGCGGCTGGAGCACGTGGCCACCGTGCTGAGGACGCTGTACGGCCCCATGCTCACGATGTAGGAGGCCATGATCACAAACACCACCCGCGCCGCCTTGCAGTGGTAGTGGAAGCGTCTGTGGCGCACACGGATCGGGTAGCCGGCCGAGGACACGTCAGGGTGAGAGGGCTGCTGCTGCTGCTGCTGCTGGGACGAGGGCTGTTGCTGGGATCTCTGCGGACTACTGCAGGAGGCCTGGGACTCTGGGGGCTGCAGGTGGTTGTTGGCCTGGATGGGGTGCACCAGGGCGTTCTGCCGGCGGGCGGCTCGGAACACCATCCAGTAGCAGCCCAGCATGATGAGCACGGGGAGCCAGAAGGACAGAGCCGACACCAGGGCGGAGTAGGAGTAGCTGGAGGACCACACCACCGTACAGGCGTTGTGGTGGCGGTCGAACTCGATGGCGCCCCAGCCGTAGAGCGGCGGCGTGCTCTGGAGCACGCTCAGGAGCCAGGTGAGGGCGATGAGGTTGGTGCCCAGGTGCGGCGTCATGCGCGTGGGGTAGGAGAGCGGGTGGATGATAGCCAGGTAGCGGTCCACGGACACCACCATGATGGTGTTGACACCCGTGAAGGCAAAGAGATGCATGAGCACCACCAGGGCCTGGCAGAGGCGGGCGTCCAGAGGCCACACTCCGGGGGCGGCCGCGGCGATGGCGAAGGGCATGACCAGCACCGTCTGCAGCAGGTCGGCCAGCAGCAGGTTGAGCACGAAGCGGTTGGCCACGTGCAGCAGCTGAGGCTTGCGCTGGAACACCAGCAGCACCACCACATTGCCGAAGAGCGACGTGCACACGATGGCCGAGATCAGCACCATCTTCACCGTGCTGTTGACCGTGGTTGGGCCCCAGTCGCCCCAGGGGCCCCAGGCTGTGCTGGAGTTGGCGAAGCCCTCTCTGGGCGCCTCCAAGGTGGGCATGCTGATGGCGAGGGCTGCAAGCGAGGAGACAGATGCATGTGTGGGGCTCTGTCTCAGACTCTCCCTCTGTCCTCACGGATTTTTTTTTTTTTTCAGATCTGCCACTGGTTTCACCTTGAGGGAGGAGAATGTCAGAGAAGTGTCAGCGAGGCACAGCAGGAGGAGAGAGATGGGTTTGCCCGAATTTAGACAAACCTGCTGCATCAGCGTGTGTCTATTAAAAATCCCTTTCCTTGGATACTGTATAAGCTGCTTTATGGAACAAAAGCTAAATTAAGAACAAATCTGAGAAAGATGTGGTGCTGCCAATGCATGCCTTTCAAATGTGAAAACAAATGTGTTTCTCGCTTCCCCTCAATTATTCAAAACGTTATTGGTGATGAGACTGAAAAAGGGACCTTTTGGCCATGGAGCAACAACTCAGATGTTAAAATAAATGGCATTAGGAAACCCGCCCTTTAACAACGGGAACCAGCAACAAGCGACGAATTCTGACTTCTTCCTTAGCAGAATTCCATTGTTCGACTGAACATAAGATGTTCAGACAATTGATGACTCGCCTGTCATTTTCGTTTTTCTTCAAATGACAACGCTTCTCAGTCATACATTACCTAACGTAGGCTATTACCTTTACGTTGTCATCGAGGAGAGAAGAATCCTTTTACGGGGATTGTTATTGTCATCATCAACGAGTCTTTGTCGGTGATATTTGCTGACCGGTATCCCGTTGCTCTTTCCCATTGATGCCGCTGCGCTCTGATCACAACACCGCTCTCCCATTTTGGTCACCGCTGTACAATCAATGGCAGTGGCGGCAGCCCCTTGAGTCCGACGCAGCACATACCACCAAGTGTCAGTCAGTGGAGCATCTATAATTCAGACGTGCAAACCTGTTACAGTGCTCACTTCTTCGGAAGCCATCGTTGCATTTTTATATTTTTTCAACTAGTCGCTGATGCTTTAAGAAATAATTGATAGCGAGTCGTTAGACCACTTAAACCATAAAAATGACGACATAGACCCAACGCGGTAGCCTATAGTTCACTGTTCGCCTGTCACCAGCTATAGGCTACATTACCCCAGCATCACATTGCAGACCGTTTGTCAGGCATTTATCATGACCCAAAATACACGTTAGGTTAGGTTGTTATCATAGATTACGTTGAGGAATAAATTCATCAATAGAGCCTTCTTGGCGGCATTTGATGTAAACAATTATTTTATAGCCTAGCATAGAAGAGTCTAGGGCATCCAGTTACGTCATTGATCTAAACCACGTAAGACCTACAGATTTAAAAGGAGGTGCAAACTACAAGCACCTTAAGATATTGGATGTAAAAAAACAATTAAAATATTATAAAACATCCAATGTCAAAACACACGCACTAATGAAATGAGTTCTTCATCTGGCAGACGTTCCCCTCATTTTGCAATAGTTCAGTTCAATGTGCATTGGCAGTTCTCGCTGTAAGCAACACAGCAAAGCAACAGCTTTGGGTACCACAATAATTATACAAACGAGGTGGTGCCATTATGTCAGTCCAGCACTGCCATTGCGATGTTACTCTAACTGTTCTATATCCTGCCAGTCACACTGTTTCTCCACCCTAAACCAGATTTTCTTTTTCTTTTTTTGTTGTTGACAGGGTTAGCTGATAATTTAGTGAGACATTTAGACAAAGACACACATTTGCATCAGGTCTCAAGGAAGGTCATGTTCTGTCTCATTGCCTTGCTGTACTTGATTTTCCTGTTTCTATTTAGCCTCTTACTACATGACCTAAGTGTTCATGAAGTGAGTTCGAAGGTGATCTTATGATGGTCTTCAATATAATTTGGTTCACTACTTGCTAGCCACGACCTTATCCAGCAGGAATCCATGGGACGTTTCCAGTCCACACAGGTGGGAGACAAAACCCCACTTTACAATTGTGTAGTATTGCGATAGTGGTGCCTAGTATTGCAATATTTATTCATTATGATTTTAATTTGATTTTGATTCATACATCTACTCATATTGCATCTGAGGTCAACAAGATGACTCACAATATACAAAACGTAAAATACGGCAGAAATAAATCGCGATGTATCGCAAAATCGAATCGCAATACTTTCTGTACCATAAAATGTAAAGAATCACAATAATATCAGATTGTGGCACAAATATGGTGCTAGTATTGTATTGTGGCCTCTATGACAATTCCCACCCCTAATAGACAAATCCTTTGACAGTGCTAGCCTCCCGCCCAACTATTTTAACTCAAGGCTATGTGCTATGTTGAGACATTGAAGCACCATTTAATGAGAAAATGAAATAATGTATAGTATAGATTATTATAGATAGTGACTACAGTTCTACTCTGACAAATGCACACACACACTGCTCTCACACTGCCCTGGCCGTTCCCTATAGGACATTGCAGCTGGGGAGAGTCAGTCCCTCGAACCTTTGCTTTAATTTGAGGGGGAAAATGGTCCACTCAGTGTGACAGAGGGGGGCACAGAATGGAGGTGTCCCTAGGCTCTCCCATCCTACTTATTTTCACTGTCCCACACTGCAAATCTCACTGGACTTTCACTGTCCCACACTGCAAATCTCACTGGACTTTCACTGTCCCACACTGCAAATCTCACTGGACTTTCACTGTCCCACACTGCAAATCTAACTGGACTTTCACTGTCCCACACTGCAAATCTAACTGGACTTTCACTGTCCCACACTGCAAATCTCAATGGACTTTCACTGTCCCACACTGCAAATCTCACTGGACTTTCACTGTCCCACACTGCAAATCTCACTGGACTTTCACTGTCCCACACTGCAAATCTCACTGGACTTTCACTGTCCCACACTGCAAATCTCACTGGATTTTCACTGTCCCACAATGCAAATCTCACTGGACTTTCACTGTCCCACACTGCAAATCTCACTGGATTTTCACTGTCCCACACTGCAAATCTAATCGGATTTTCACTGTCCCACACTGCAAATCTCACTGGATTGTCACTGTCCCACACTGCAAATCTCACTGGACTTTCACTGTCCCACACTGCAAATCTAACTGGACTTTCACTGTCCCACACTGCAAATCTAACTGGACTTTCACTGTCCCACACTGCAAATCTAACTGGACTTTCACTGTCCCACACTGCAAATCTAACTGGACTTTCACTGTCCCACACTGCAAATCTCACTGGATTGTCACTGTCCCACACTGCAAATCTAACTGGACTTTCACTGTCCCACACTGCAAATCTAACTGGACTTTCACTGTCCCACACTGCAAATCTAACTGGACTTTCACTGTCCCACACTGCAAATCTAACTGGATTTTCACTGTCCCACACTGCAAATCTAACTGGACTTTGGAGTCACTCGTGTCATGGGTGTCAGTTAAAGCTATACTGAAAGGGAATGGAATTGCTTGTAGGTATATGACTCTTACCAGGAAATACGCAGACAAATTGTATGATTGACCCCGTATGACTGAGTGACTAGGCAGGTAATGTCAACTGAGTGTAACCTGACTAGATCTCAGCAAAAACTATGTGCTGGGAATGGTCTGGTAGTGCCAAACTGTAATCTTTGTTTTTTTCCAATAGTTCAGTTAGGGTCACTCTCATTTAGGAACAATTTACAGTTTGAAAAGTTTTTAGAAACATAACAATTATACATAACAATTATACTGTAACAATGAATCTGACCGAAAATGATTTGTTCAGCAAGTTCAGCAGGTGAGTTCTAATAACTGATGATTGACTGATGCTTTGATTATTGTAAATTTATAAATTGTTCGCCATGTCAACACAAGTGTCACAAAGTACAACTAATGTACACAAAACATATTGCGTCATTATAATGTGAAAATATATTTTTTTATAGTGACATATCATAATAATATAATAATAATACATTTTATTTGTAACACACTCTTCATTCAGAAGAATCTCAGACTGCCAATATCATGATGTTCTTCAGTGATATGTACTTTTTAATGATAAAACAGAACGTATAAGCTTATACTTATATATTATTCAAGGGATCAGCTCCATATTCCTCCACAAACATCAAATGTTTCAAAACTGTACTCCTCATGAAAACAAGTCCCGGAGCGCCACACAGAACCCAACATCTTTTATCTTAAATGTCGGCAAATCGTGCCGCTCTCTTTACACGCTCCACACCATCTTGTCCAACCCAATCTTAGTGGACTTCCCCTTCTACCAACCTATTAGGAGGAGCTTATCAGATCCTCTTGCCATCATCACCCTCTGCAGCTTTGCTTTAGTGAGTGAACAGCCACACGATTTCTACCCATGGATCATACTTGGTCCATTTTCAGCTCCCATCTAAAAACCCGTTTTTTTCTTAAACTCTCCTACACACTCTTACACTCATCTCACACTATTTTTATCTTTGCTTCTTTCTCTTTATTAGTTTTACTCGTGTAATTCTTCATTTGCTGTGTTTACTCACGCCGTGTTTGTGTGTTTCTCTTGGCTTGTTTTTCGTAATCTCTGTTGAAACTATCTTTAAAGACTGGAGATTTGTGTAGAAGTGTACTTGAAATGTGTATTTTAGAAAATGTATTATTATTTTTAGATGTTATTAATCACAACATAGCTTATTGAATAAGTGGGGCATCTGTTTGGCATGCTGGATGCTCAATCCGCTCATGTGGACATTTTGGGCTGAGAAATAAAGCCGACTGTCAAATCAATAACACCATAACCAGTGATCACATGACAGTATCTGTCTCGTGTCCCGACTTGGATTTCACGCCCCAAAAACAATTTGTATCCAATGTTTTAAAAACGTCTTAAGAAGCAGTATTCGGAAGTTATTTAGGGTGGCAGAGCTATCTTAGGCCCTGGCTGTCTCCATGCCGATGTGTATTATAGGATCTCAATTAATCTCAATCATCTCTTGTGTGTCTGCATTGGGTAGGCCTAATCCCATCAGGTACTTGATGTGGTAAGGGTTTTAAGGGTCTGCGTGGCATGAGAGTCAAGTGGCACGTGGCTAGATCATGCTCAGGCTTGGCACCAAAAGACCGGGCAAAGCTGTGACCCAATCACGCACAGGCTCAAGGCTATTAAGAACACAAAAGTCAATTCCTTGACAGTCCTTCAGCTCTGTGATCTGTCACTGGGTTTAGGTCATTTCCATGAATCAACATGTAAAATCCCTGAATAATCGTCCTTGCCTTTTGTCAACAGACAAAGGTCACTTAGCAAAAGTTCCTTGACGTGACTTTATTGCAGTGACGATGATCTTTGTTTGCACTTAACAAGTACGTTCTACTATACATAGGCCACACTCCTGACTGGCAGTAAGGGAGGAACTAGGAAGCCAACAGAACGAATGTAAATAGTTTGTGAAAACGTTGCCCCATACTTCCAAGCAGCCACTCCTTGCGGTTTGACAGTTCCTGCTTTCCATCCTGTTCTATGCCTGAGAGAGCAAGAGAGAGAGAGAGAGAGAGAGAGAGAAAGAGGTTAAGCACTCCTTAAACATTCAAACCATTAACTAACTCCGTCAAGAGAGAGAGAGAGAGAGAGAGAGAGAGAGAGAGAGAGAGACAACATACTCTATGTCCCTTACCTACAGCTCACTGAACATGATCACAGAGGGTTTTGCCCAAATGTTCATTTGATCCATATGAGGATGGCAATTTTTCATCATAGAACAAACCCAGTTATATCTCTGTGTTAAAGTTTGATTCCTAAGATCATTCCTCTTAAGCTCAGCCAAATCTGTTTTTCTATGTTTGGATTGAACTCTTTTTAAGCTGTTAATGGCGAAATATGGGGATGTTTCTGTAATCAACACTTTGACTGTTTCCTCATTAATTGTGCATAACAAAAGCAGATAAAAGACTGAGGTTGGTGTATGTAATATTGATATACATTTTGACTAATGAACAATCTTACAGTAATACTATACAGATGGCGAAGCCTCAGCGAACCTTTGAAGTGCATGGAGAGCAATGCCTCTTCCATTACGGCACCCATTACACGCTAGTAGCTTTTAGCGAAACTCTCTTCTTCATCCGAGCAGATGGACCCCCAGTTCAAAGGCAGCCCCCGAGCCTCCTGCTTGGGTGGAGGGATTAGCCCTGTCCTGCAGGCTTCTGGAAGGACAGCCCAGGGGACCTGAGTATAAGAAATAAGGAGTAGGGGCCTGCTCTCTGTTCAAGCCCCCCCCCCCTCTGCCCTGCCTTCATACAGGTAAGGGGCTCAGGAGGGTGGGGGGGGCTGGGCCCATAGGGGCTGAGAAGATGGATCAAAAGGAAAAGGCTGCTTTCAGAAGAGAGAACATGCAGATCATTGTGCAATGGAGCTCCCTCGTTCCATACAAAACCCCAGCCCAAAATAATCATACAAGCCCCCCCCCCAACCTCCCCCACTACGCAAACAAATCCCTCAGAAAATAGCCTGAGTTCTGTATTTCACTGTGTGCTTGTGGTATGAATATGCAGATGATGTCTGTGTTGGGTATGTTGGGTGAAGCAGAGCATCGGAGCACAGAGGGCTGAGTTTGCTAGTTAAGTTTGCAGAGGTTAAATTAAATGAGATAATGCAAATAGCTGACTGGATACCATGAGTTCCACCCAACACTGGAAAGACTAAACGTTTCATTTGGGTAATACCCACAAATTATGAGGGAATTAAATGGATTTATCATCTTCTTCATTTATCATTATGAACAGATGACTCCAGGTCTATACTATACAAAATTGTTATTAGTAAGCTGTTGTATATTAATATTGTATATATACATTGTAAATGTCTATTGTGTGCATATTCATTATGAGGTCATGGAGTTTAAATTCAATACCAACATCCCTGGTGAAGTTATCTGTTTAGCACCATCAAGTGGTCAGGCTGCGGTATTGCATTTGCTCCCACGGTGCAAACTGGGAGGATCTTGTTTTATATCAAAGGAAACCCTGTTTGTCACATGAAGACAAGAAACAAGATGCTTCCATGTTCCACCCTCACCCTAAGCAGAGTGTTCTTCGTCTCTAGTGAGGAAGATGATGAGGTTTGATGGCACCAAACCTCCAGGCACTCATCTGGTAGCACCGAAGTCTATTTGTTTCTCGTGAGCCGAGCGTCAAAATTGAGGTGGGATGTTTCAAGAGAGTTAAGACAGGAGGACCCAGCTGAATGCTGTAAAACACCAGATAACACTGCAACCCTCGGAGATAAATAAGATATCAGAGATAAAATAAGATGCTCCCCTGAAGATAATTGAACCCAACTGTCAAATAGGTGCTGCACAGCGTGATGTCGAGGCCTAAAGATAGTGCTGCAACCTGCGCGTGTGTCAGCACTCTTTCTGCCACGCTCCAGTTTTCAAAACTTCCTGTTGTTTGAACATGACACTGGCAAGGCAACCCGACGTATCAAAATTCCCACATTTGTCACAGCTGAGGAACCTCCACTGGGGCGGGGACCACAGTTCTAACACAGCCAGTCAGCCTAGAATAACATGACATCTATGTTGAGATTACTTTTTGCACTTGACCTTAAGTTTTATCTCATCTTTGTCGTTGCGTGTTAGCACGCGGCAGAAGATGCAAACACAAACGCACTTGCTGTCAGCGGACGCAAATTGTCTTAAAGAATCAGAAGGGCAACAGTGGACCGTGGTTCATCTGCAGATAAACAAACAGACAAACAAGATGCCAGATTCATCAGGAAAACAACACCGGCGTATTAGACAAGGCCTCCTATTCATCACAGAGGCTCGACATGGCCATGTTTGCCCCTGACACTCCAACAGTTTAGAGGTAATTACCCGCGTACCCCCCCCCCCCCCCACCCCACCCCACCCCGACCATCCTCAGACAGTGATTACTTTGCCACACTTGGCAGACCTCGTCACCGGGTGAAGGGGGTGGGGTGCAGCCATCTCCCAAACATGCTGCCCTCAGCACCCAGCTCCTCCACCCCCATCCTCATCCTCCAGACACCCACAAAGGGCCGAAGAGCTCGATTGATGACGGGGCCTCAGAGTGTGTGAGGGGGAGAATGTAAAAGTACTTGTATGGGGCTCTTTCAGGAGATTAACTTCCTATGAGGGCTACCTGCCACGGACACATTTGATGCATTCATGGAGTGGCCACAATGACTAGCCCCCATCCACCCCCCCCCCCACCCACCAACCCCCCCTTTAACGAGGGTCACAGCTGCATGAAAGCATCTGATTGAATGGAATAATGGCTACAAAAGACAACAAACCTCAAGTGTAGAGAAATAAAGTGTCGCCTTAAATGTAAGCCTCTCATTCATTCACTTGGGAGAATGATTCCCTCCAACACCCCTCTCTCTCTCTCACACACACACACACACACACACACACACACACACACACACTCGCACACATATTCTCCTGTAATCATTGAGGATCCTGCGCACCATCACCCAAGCACTCCCCTTATGTTCTAATTAATTTCAGACCGGTAGTGTAGTAGGGTAGGCCATACAGGGAATGTTCACTTTAATTAAACGTCTCTCAGCCAAACCTCTCTAAAATAGACATCACAGAACGGCTGACACCAGCGACGGAGTCTGGGCCCTTCTAACCAACTCAATTAGTCAGACCCCAGTGTCACTGCTATAGGGTGCGTCCTCTCACTAACACAGATCTGTGTATGCAGAAACACACGCACGCACGCACGCACGCATACGCTCTCATTCCGTCTCTCTTTCTGCTCTCTCATTCTGTCTCTCTCAAACACACACACACACACACACACACACACACACACACACACACACACACACACACACACACACACACACAAGGCACAATGTACAATGTTATATATGTTATATGTTCCACGAACCACATGCCTCTGAGCGCATCTCATTCGTCGAGGGACAAAGTGACATCTGTTGACACATCAGGGGTGAAGTCAGTCTGCTAGACTGCTGGGCTGGACCACCCTGTCCCTCTGCCTCCACCACCACCCCCAGTGACCGTGGGGCTGCTTTGTGCAGTCAAGGCTGAGGAACTCCATCAAAGGAGGACCCCACCAGCCCAGCCCCAGCCCCGGCATCATGGGGTCCGTGTGGATGGCCCACCACAGTGGAGCAGCACACAGCACGAAGAAAAGAAACCCCAGACACAAAAGCTGGTCCACAGACCATAGCAGACTCACAGCTGAATGTGCATGTGTGTGTGTGTGTGGGTGTGTGGGTGTGAGAGAGAGAGAGAGAGAGAGTGAGTGTATGCATGTGCACATGTGTTTTGTAAGGTCTTTGTGAGCATGTTTGTGCCTGTGTCTATTTTGGTGAAGGGGACCAATGGCGGTAACGGGTAATGTAAAGGGGAAGTAAAATAGACGGCAACGAAAACAGGAGAGAGGGAGAAAGAGAAGAGAAGAGGCGCAGGGGAAGTATGTATTCACACGAGTGGGGAACGGCTCACGCCATTATCTCGGGGTTACAGCTGAGAAAGCGCGGCGGCTGAATGGAATCCGCTTCTTTCATACGAGACGCACACAGAGCCTCACGGTGAGGAGCCCGAGGAGGGCCCAGGAGGGCCCGGCGTCTCTGCTCGTGCTCACTCAGTGGAAAACCCTCTGACAGGTGTGCCATTGTGTGTGTGTGTGTGTGTGTGTGTGTGTGTGTGTGTGTGTGTGTGTGTGTGTGTGTGTGTGTGTGTGTGTGAGAGACCAACAGCGATTAGCTGTGTGCTAACCATGTCTTTTCTCTGTGGCCGGGGGGGGGGCTCAGATAGGAGCGGCCGTCTCTGTCTGTCCCTCCGTCAGCAGCAGCATCCCCATCCCTCCTCCCCCCCCCCCTGCACCTTCCTGAGGGGAGCAGCGCTCGGCCAGACAGATGAGTCTCTGCTCTCACAATGAGACTCTCATCCAAACTCAGAGAGGTCAGCAGAGCCAGAGAGAGAGAGAGAGAGAGAGAGAGAGAGAGAGAGAGATGGAGAGACTGAAGAGAAGACTCACTTCTACCCGCTGAAAGGAGTTCTGGCTTTGCTCTAGTGGAGGAGCACTCAGGAGGCCAACTGCTGTAGACTTCAGAGTAGAAGTCAGCATCAAGCCATGCTCTAGTCTGCTGGTGTGCACTGTGGAGTCACTGGGAAGCTGTCTCTATCATGCAGCCGGACGCATAGGTAAGAGCCATTGCTTTTTTCTAAATGGAAACATAACTGCCGGGCTTTGTTTGTAAACAAACATATTTGAACTGGTTATTTTGATTAACTTGAGAATTATCTTGTATATGGACTTGTGTGTTGAAAGTTGCTGTGCCTTAAAAATCAGCTGTGACAAGAAAGATGGTAACGCAAGGTCAAAGGTCACTGCCACAGAGCATAATTTGCAAATCTCGTTTGTCCACTTTGTGAGCCTAAGTTTACTCATTGAATGCATAAATATGTGAGAAAACTTTATGCAACTGTTGAAGTTTAATTTATTTGTTTGATTTGTACGTACCATGAACTAATATATATATGGCCAATGATCATATATAGTACTGTGGTCCACACCAAGGCCAATTTAAGTTTTGTTGTGCAGTTCCAACATTGACCACCAGATGTCAGGGTTTGCTTTGAAACCGGGATGTAACGGCCTCTGGCCCTAAAGGGAGTTTTAGTGAATGTACATGGGGTGACATTTGCTTCACTTAATGACACAAGCTAATTAATCATTAGCGATCCCAGAGGTATTCCTGTTAGAGAGGCTTTGTCGTGCCTTTTCCCAGCAGGAGGCCACAGCCCCAACATATTATGTATGCATATGTTTAACCGCCTTATCCTGCTCTAAAACGTCTTAATGCTTACCCGTTTATGTATTTAGATTCCAGTTCTATTGGTGTTTTTTCTTGTGTTTCCTTCCCCTCCTACCCTGTCGATATGAAACGGGTTGAAGCGCTGCTTTGAAGTCCTTTCTTCTTAACCTGGTGCTTGCAGTGACCCGAGGCGAAGGACCGTGCTCTTGTAGCACTTTAGTAAGGTTATTAGTGAAAAGCCTCTTCAGCCACAGAGAAGTGCGATTCTATCACCTGAAATTGCAGAAGCAGACACACGGCAACAGGAGTCCAGGAGACCGATGTCAGAGAGTGAACCAGAAGGTTCTAGAATGGGGGAACCCAGAGAATGCGAACGGATGTGGCCCAGATTTGGCCCTGGTCTGTGGAGATGCAGGGGCAGATCTGTGGCGAAGCAAGGGCAGATGTGGTGTTGAGTCAACTGCTGTTGGGGGGAAGAATAGCCTGGAATCAGTAACTACCCTGAAGAGAAACAGGGGTGAGACTAATAGAGTCATTTGAGACCGATGTATCTTGAGTCTTTTGCTGTACATTTGAAGGCAACCTCTATATTTCTATATATATATCTATTATACTTCTTTTTATTTCTAGCAGAGAGGAAAGAGTCTCACTACCATGGCTGCACATTCTGCAAAAATGCCAGAGGCTAGGATATAGGAATGGGAAGATACGACTAAAATCTTGCTGAAAATGAATTTCTCTCTCTCTCTCTCTCTCTCTCTCTCTCTCTCTCTCTCTCTCTCTCTCTCTCTGTGTGTGTGTGGCCTCTCTGGGGTATAGTGTCTGTACATTTCAGTATGTGTGTGCCTATGTGTGTGAATTACTATGTGCTTGTGTGTTTGTGTATATCCTGTTATTATTCTATATGTGTGTGTGAGTGTGTATGTTGCTGATAGTGAGCAGAAGCAGCCCTGTTCCAGGGCCACTGGGTTAGGATTAATTGTCTCTCATGGGGGTGTTCCTGAGTGCTTGACTGTGAAAAAGCACCCAAACACGTCTTTTGGCTCTTGTGCACTGAATGAGGAACTGGAGGGGACTCCCCTCCCATTGACAGCCTCATCATTACCGCCCCCCTCTGTGTACCCTGCTGGCCCGAGAGAGTGACAGACAGGTCATAAACCACTCAGACTCGGGGGCTCTTGGCCGGGGGTTCTTCACCCTCACCCTGGAGCTGGTGTGGTGTCTGGGGACCGTGGCCTGGGTGGGCACTGGGTGGGCACTGAGGGTGGTTCACCAAGACGCTGGCGTCTCTGGGGACAGCGACCTCGTTGACTCTGTGTCTGACCACTTTGCCATAAATACCCGCGCGGTCGTACCGAACACCAGGCAGCCCACAGCGCAGCTCGACCACTTGTCCACACACACACACACACACACACACACACGCATCCCCCCCCCCCTCAACCACTGCCCCCTGCTGGTGAGCATGGAGAACTTGATCAGGGTTGGGCATAAATCATTCAGGCCTGCTCGCTCCCCCAACTTCAAAGCGAGAACATTTTTTCTTCAGTAACACTTTTCTCCTTGGGAAAAAAAGAGAGCATCTCTGTCAGCCTGCTGTAACAACAGTATGTTCATAGCTGTGCGAGGCTTACTGCAGTTTGTCCCTGTCAGTCCTGTTTACCGTCACCCCCCCCCCAGACCTCTGTGCTGGTCGCCTGCTTTTTAAGGCAGCCATTTTGTGTGACCAAAGTAGGCCCGAAAGTTAGAGGCTCAGCCTCTGAAAAAGTGACAAAAGCTTCTCTGGGCTCGTAAGCGCAATGGAGGAAGAATGAATAATTCTGTTTCATAGCGGAGCCTCAGACATTGATATGCAGAGGAGAAGCAGGCCTCCCCTTTTTCTGCCAGGTGCCATTTAATATCACTTGGATATACAACAGATCCTTCATCTCCATTCATTTCCACTTTAATCAGGTCTACCATTTCACTCCAGCTTGGAGACAAGGTAATCCAGCCTACCGTGAGAGGCAGTTATGGAGAACCTTGAGATAGCATTGATGTTCGTGACGCACCGCTCCCTTCAATGCAGCCTGGCTGTGTGTCCTCCAACCCTTCCTCTCCACAGGACACCTGCAGTGTCAACACGCTGCCGAGTCGACGGCACCATTTTGCATAGATAAAGCGAAGCCCTCGTGGGTTTGTCACTCGGCATGTTCGGCTGACTGCTGGGATGGGGACTGAGGGTCCGTCAGAAGTCACGGGGGCGAGGCGTCTTCCTGCCCGCCCGCCCGCCCGCCCCCTCTGGATCTGACGCCAGCGCTGACGCGATTCACTCTGACTCCTGCCAGCTGTCTGCGGTGCCCTCGGTCACGGCGGCGGCCACCCACCGTGACGCGCGGCATGGATGCGTTCCAAGTCTCCGCCGCGGTGTCGGGGGGCGCCCGGAAACGTCCTGGCAAAACCGCAGGAGCACCAAAGAACCAACTCGATGGGGGGAGGTCCCCTCAGTGAGCTTCCGAGATCCTCCTCTGTCTTTTGCGCCTCAATGGCCAGTCACCTCCAATTACACACGGTGCACATGAACAAGGCAGTGGTGCGTCGGTTACCTGCCCCTTGCAGACTGTGAGCGTCTGCCCAGGAACCGCCTTCTTCGTGCCCACACCACATGCCCCCCACCACAGCAGGAGGCCAGGGTGGCACACATCAGCTTCAGGGAGAGCTCACCTGCAGTGTTCCAAACTTCAGGCCCAGAGTGACAAAGAAAAGAAAACAAAACTTTGGACACATGGTTCATTCCAACTATTGGGAAAAGCAGGGGAATGTCTTGAACAAGCCCTTCAAATGATAATGAGCTAATGAGCATGACGGAGTTTAGAAAGAATCACTTCTGAGCTAAAGACATGCAAGGAAGAATGAGTTTTAGGCCTTCATAAATTCCAGTGTTGGCCTCTATCGCCTTGGTCTCTGTGAGCATCCAGACGTGGCGTTGCCCTGTGGAGATCTTTCGTTTTCCGAGGGGCTGTTTGAGGAGTGGGTGTGTGCAGTGGTGGACAGAGTGCACATGAGAACAGCACACATTTAGTTCATGTAGAGATTGGATGGGACAACACTTCCCTCGTTTTGCCTCACTTCCATCTTCCCTTGAGCACTTTCATGAGGGAACAGCGGAGATAGGTAGGGGCCGACGGCTCGCTTGTGATCCCCCATCTCCACGGACCCCTGCAATTACATCTGGCACGGCGCGCCATGAAATAACGCTCCAGAGGCTTTTTGTGTGCATCTGGGCTTTGAAGAACCCTGACCCTCTCTGTCTCTCTGAGTTGCTTTTTTTTCATACCACAACTCCTACCCGCCCCTCCTCACCCTACACCCCCCCCCCCCCCCCCCCCCCCCTCCAACAATCCCTTAAATCCCAATACACCCCCCCATCAAACACACACACAAGACA
>NC_045171.1:4536924-4544424 GCF_900700415.2 Clupea harengus
GTTTAAACATTGTTAAGATACTCCCCACATGAGCTGATTAGTCGTCTCGTTTGGCGCAGTTCGAATGCGGCATCTCGGATTAGAGTGAAGTATCAGACATGTTGCTCCATAACTTATCCTGTTTTCTAATACACTTGATGCACGTATAAGGTGGACATCTTCTGCACGGGAGTGGGGTGGGGGGTTGTGGTTGGTGGTGGTGGTGGTGGTGGTGGTGATGGTGAGGTTGGTGGGCTTGAAAACTTCAGCCCCGGTTTATATTTCCCGGAAAAACGTTGCCGATCAGCAGAACGCGGACAAAGGAGGAACAGATTACAAAATGCCACCGCAGCGTTTCTTGGCACGTCACGAGCATTAACAAGGTGGAGTTAACAAGGTGGCGTTTACAGTGGTGGTCGCGTCCACACAATTAGGATGCTGTTGTATTTGTCATAAAATAACATGGGGGGAGGGTGATTGTTGTGGCCCCTTTTCACTTTGAACAGTGGAAAATTCAATCCGTCAAAACCTCAACTTGTTGTTTTGACATCATTCCAAAGTTTATGGATTTTCCTTAACGTGGCCAAATGGGGGTGTAAAAAGCGTGCAAGCGGATCACCTTGTGCTTGCCGCAGGAACAAAGGTTGCAATGTTTGCACAATGCAGATCTTCTCTTGGGAGGTCTAGCCTCGAGTGGTAATTGAAGAGAAGTACACTAAATTAGAACCTGGCTGCTAGGTTTTCCTCAGATTACCTATTGAGCAATCTATTTGAAAGTCAATATCACCTTCATTTCCTAATTTCCAAGAAAGACTTCCAAGGTTCTCAGACAAAAGGCTGATGTTTTCCTCCAAAACAATGCACACACACACACACACACACACACACACACACACACACACACACACACACACACACACACACACACACACACACACACACACATACACACACACACACACACACACAAAACAATGCCAATTGCAATGTGCAATTGTGATATTTTATGTCTTTCTGTCAGTAAATCGATTGTGACTTGCTGACACAGATGACTGTGAGTCAGTGTTCCAAAAGCCCACACGGGTCACATTTGTTCAATGTGTAAAAATTGATATTTGCATGGCAAGAAATAGTCAATACCATATGCTACTATGATTTTTTTTGCCATTAAATCACACAAACATGAAGTCCGTATCTACGTAAAGCTTAAATTGTGTTCATTTCTCTATCAGTTCCTCGCATGTACAGATTAATCTTATAAAAGAACATATTTCCCTGTGAGCCATAAATGGATAAAAGCCCAGATGTTTGTCACACAGACATGTGCGGTGAATGATTTGCGCTGAAAGCTCTTTATCTGGCCCAAATCAATGTTAGGGGTGGTGGGGGGAGTATCTCTATATATTTTTTTTTTTGGTATGTGTCCTATTTCACCGTTTGGAGATCAATCATTCGGGAGGTGGAAATGTTCTGGCGCTTTCCACGGTGACACCATTGCCGGTACACATCAGAGACAGGCGTCTGTGTGTTCCCCTCTCCTTTAGTGCTGATAAATCAGATGGCTGCCGACACCCCCATGGACGTCGTCAGTGTGTGCTGAGATCAGTGGAGGTGTCGCCGGCCAGCTCTCTGCTCTCTCCAGGTGAGCCCCTGATCTCATCATATCTATGCGAATATGGGGGTAGGGGTGTGTTAAAGGAGGGTGGGGGGGGGCAGGAGGATCGGCGGCTCAGAGCACGGCCTTAGCCTTATCTTATCAGCCTCGGCTCCCCTCTACTCCACTGGAGGCCCGGTATGTCACCATCACAGGCCAGGCTCCCTGCTGCCCACAATGTCTCCAGACAGTCTGCTGCCGTTTCCCATAATGCACCACGGTGCAGAGACATTAAAGTGCCTACATACGGACACACACACTCACATGCATACATTTGGACACGTACACTCACATGCATACATATGGACACGTACACACACATGCATACACTCACATACATACACTCACATGCATACACTCACATGCATACATATGGACACATACACACACATGCATACACTCACATACATACATATGGACACATACACTCACATGCATACATATGGACACATACACTCACATGCATACATATGGACACGTACACACACATGCATACACTCACATACATACACTCACATGCATACACTCACATGCATACATATGGACACATACACACACATGCATACACTCACATACATACACTCACATGCATACACTCACATGCATACATATGGACACACACACTCACATGCATACATTTGGACACGTACACTCACATGCATACACTCACATGCATACACTCACATGCATACACTCACATGCATACATATGGACACGTACACACACATGCATACACTCACATACATACACTCACATGCATACACTCACATGCATACATATGGACACACACACTCACATGCATACATTTGGACACGTACACTCACATGCATACATATGGACACGTACACACACATGCATACACTCACATACATACACTCACATGCATACACTCACATGCATACATATGGACACATACACTCACATGCATACATATAGACACACACACTCACATGCATACACTCACATGCATACACTCACATGCATACATATGGACACATACACACACATGCATACATATGGACACACACACTCACATGCACACATATAGACACATACATATGGACACATACACTCACATACATACATACATATGGACACATACACACACATGCATACACTCACATGCATACATATGGACACATACACTCACATGCATACACACACATGCATACATATGGACACACACACTCACATGCATACACTGCCACCCTCTCTTATAGATGCGGTACTGTGTTTTCACAACCATAGGTGTCAGTGAAAGCCATGTGGGTTTCTAGATTCTGTGGATAATGTATGGATATCAAACTGTTTGCGTTCCTTTGCATATACAGATTATCATATATAATCCGACACACTTACACAAGCACACAAACAAGCAGATGAACAAGTTGGTCTCAGCGATGTGTGCCCGTGTCACCAGGCGGTTAGCAGCGATGTGTGCCCTTGTCACCAGGCGGTTGGCAGGCACAGGGAGCTGACCTGAACCGCTGGCCTTGGCCGAGTCTGCATAAAAGACACTGATGATGATGATGCCCCTAAAACTCTCAAAGCAGATTAACTGTGGGGGGAGTAAACATGCCCCGAACTGATGACTTAAAGCCCCCCAAAAAAGTTGATGTGACCTAACTCCAGCACGGGACAGCCCAGACAGTAAATCCGGGGTTGGACTTAAACCCACTCCCACCCCACATCCCCCCCACAACCACCCCCCCTTGCTCCCCAGTTGCCCCTTAGCCTCTTTGTCTCCACTGAGCCCCGCCTCCCCGCCGTGATTATTTCTTATCATGTATTTATTTGTTTAATCCACCCCTCCCCCACCACTCCCGACACACAAACATGCCGGAGCTCCCAGTGCACAAGCTGTCTAGCGGCTCCGGCACGGGGCCCCACGACACCCCCTGACGCCCCCGCTCATTTCCTCTCATTTCCTCTCTTCTCATCTCTCCCCTCTGTACTCCTCTCCTCTCTTCTCCGCTCGCTTCACTCCTGCCTACTCCTCTCCTCTCCTCTTCTAGCCTCTAGCCAGCCCCCTGCACTCCCAACCCTCTGGCTGCCAAGCACAATGGTGTGAGGCAGCGTTCCCTCTGTGGCCTAGGGATCCCACCAAGGGGAACCCCAACCTCCACCAGCCCCCCCCCCCCTTCTCTCTTGTAGCAAGTGGGCAATGCAGGCGCTGGCCAGCTTCAGCTCACACACTATAAATAATGGATGCATTAGCATGCATGAATATCTTTTTTTAAGGGGGGTGGGGTCGCTGGGTAGAATGCCTTAATTCATTATTAATCCCTTCAACACCAAAAAAAGGAGGGGGGTCTGCCTCTGTGGCTGCTGCTTGTGCCACCGTGCCTAAAGCCCAGTTTTTTGGTGGTGCCGTGTCTGTCTTCAGTCTCCCCCCTTCTGCCACCCCTCACTCATCTGGCTCTGACCAGAACAGAAACCCCTCCGAGGCCAGACCTCTATCACACCCCAATCGCCCCCCCACCCCCGCCCCCCCAGCCCTGCAATCTCACTCCAACACATCTGGAATAAGGGGGATAATCTGTGGTTTGGGGTGAAGGGGTTATCTTTTGGATGGGGATGGTGGGGGACCTGCCCTTACTATACTGCATCCTGGAACACAGGCACCTCAGGTGAACCTACTCCCCCCCTCCTCCCCCCTCCCTCCACCACCAGCACACCCTGATTACTTCGCCTGGTCTCTAAATTGATATCTTATTTTTTGTTTGTTTGTTCTCACAAAGCAATTGACTTTGAAGTTGCCTTTAGGACCAGTTGGCTTAACAAGAGGGGGGCTTCGCAAGATAGATCCTTGTGTTTGTGTGTGTGTGTGTGTGTGTGTGTGTGTTGGAGGGGGATTGGTTGGGTAGCTTAGTCGTGGGCACAAACATGAATCTGATCAGGGGGGTAGGGAGGTGGGGGTAGCGCAAAATCGTTTCCGACGGGGGCAGGGGAGGGGACAGGAGGTTGTTGCGGGGTTACGGGGTGGCATGTTATTTTTAGCGTGCAGATTAGTGAAGAAATATGCAACACATCACAATATTTTGACTGTGGTGCCAACAGGCGGCGTGTTAAGGAGCAGCCCGCAGTGGGGCCGAGACATGAAAGCGAGAGCGTGTTGTGTGATGCTCTGTACGCTTCAACAGGATTAAGCTATTATGTTGGGGACATCTGAACATGCGTGCATGTGAAAGTGTGCACACATGGTCCGTGCGGTTATATCTGCATGTGTGAGTCTGTTGTGTGTGTTTGATGTTGTGTGTTGTGTGTGTGTGTGTGTGTGTGTGTGTGTGTGTGTGTGTGCTCGTGGCAGAGTGTAGGAAACCCAGTGTGTTGGCGTAATCTCCACTGTTGTGAGGGAATTCCCTGCCATTCATTTACAAAACTGATTTCTGTATTTCAGTGAACATACGTGTGTGTGGTGTCGAGGTGGAGGCTGGTTATTGGCTGGAGTGGATGGTTGTCCTTTGTCTTTGTTATTTGTTATTTGAATTAATGTATGCACTTGTGTTGGCATCCACGTATGGACTTTAATGTTTGCATTTATCTATATGCGCATATGTGTGTGTGTGTGTGTGTGTGTGTGTGTGTGTGTGTGTGTGTGTGTGTGTGTGTAAGTGGATCTGTGTCAATGTCTTCCTCTCTCAACCCCAAGGCAATACAGCTTACCACAAGCTGCCTAAACAACCTTAGCCAATCACAACCCTCCAAAGTGAAACCCTGCCGCTACTTCCACCAATCAGAGCTCATGTACACTCCATACAAAGAGAGTCTTAGAGGTTGAGCCATTAGATATACGCAAGTATGCAAAATCACGTTCCTTGAAACACTATGAACCATAAACACACCTGACCCAGATAATGTCTGTCTACGCTGTCATTGTGATCCATGTGACTTTCATATCCCCCCTCTTTTGTAATGCTTGCCAAATGTGTGATGGCATAAAAAGGCAACCAACACTGGAACTATGACATGGTGAAGCAATGCCCTCCTGGAATACCAAGATATCTTCTAAACCAGAGATGTTCTTACAGTTGGGGGGAGCTTACTGTACTGTACTGCGACTATCTCCTCCACATCTGCCAATCTTGTTTACCGAGGCCTGGTGATGCCATCACTTTCCAGAAACCCTTTGGAGGTAATCACTCCCTGTCATTCAGAGAACAAAATAGTACGTTTAAAAAGCATAACGTGAGGTTAAAACTGTGGTTTGGATTTGAAAAGAATCAAAGAAGCAACACAGTCTGGGTGTACTCATACCAACCGAGAGATCAGCCCTGTCCACGTGTTTCATCATCAGGACCATCCCGTGGTGAGTGGCCTGTGCGTTCCTTCAGATGTGGGCCTGCCAGCGGTGTGGTGAGAAGTTGTTTCTGCTGACACAGTGAGCACAGGGCAAGGAATGTGCGGAGGCTGAATGTTTGGGGTCTCGGGCCTCTGCTTCGGCTGTGGTGAAAGGCAGGCGGCTGCCGGCGGCACGCTGTGCGGCTGAACTCGCGGCAACCCCCCGACAAATACTTCAGCTCCCCTCTCGCACCTCTGCACGGACAGGAAATTGAAATATTGTGCTGCATTGGCAGGCTGATGGCCATCTATCAAAATGGGGGGGGTCGGGGGGGGGGGGACAGAGAGGGACAGCCTGGGAGCGGAGACCTGCGCTCTGAGATCAGAGATGGGCCGCTGGGCTAGGGGTTCAAAAGGTAAAGAGGGGCGAGCCTGCGCTTGGTGAAAGGGGATACAGCTCCTCATGGGGGGTCCCCATCTCAAACCAGTCTTGCTACACATACCTTTCACTTTTGTAAACTCGACACCTCCCCTGTGACCATGCAGCCGAAAAGCTTGAACCTATGGGAGGTGAGCGTTTCTGATCCGATTTTAAGAAAATTGGACCCTTATTCGTCACTCTTTTGATCATCAGAGCTTTGGGTAATTGTGCCCAAATTTTGAGATAGCACAAAATACAAACAAATTATGGCCACTAAACGCATATTTCACTGTGGACCTGAGCCAGATTTGGATTCATATTTGTGAGAGAAAAAAATCTATCCACAAACATCAAACTCAACATCTCTATCTTCATTAACAAAATAAATAGACAATTTTTGCTCAAAGTCTGTCTGAGATCTAATTGATTCATCATATTTTCATTGCATCAAATTCATCTCTGCAGTGGATTCATAACATCAACAGGTAAGATGACTTTACCTCTGTTCACTAAGGTGGCTAAACCTTTGATAGACAAAACTGTTATACACTGTTATAACATAATTTGTTGTTCATCCAGGTGCCACGTCTAAAAGGCTATGACAACTGAGATTTGCGGAAGCAGGTGTCGTGATGGTCTCTGTTGTTGCATAATACGGGGAATGTAACCCAAATGTGCACTGTTTCATAATAACTCTCCTACGTAACCGGCGGAGAAAGAGACGTAACGTTAGTGGATCAGACTCATTATATAGCAGTGTACATTACCACTATCACCGGATGGTCCAACAGAGATGTAGGATACCGCTTTAAATTTTCTCAACAGCCGAGACGACAGGTTCCTTGTCACGGCGCAATTCTAATTTTCGCCCTGACCTTGTGAACCTGACTAGACGAGCGAGCTGGAACATTTGTATAAAATTAGAATTTTTTTTTGTTTTAAGGGAAAGTTGGGGGTATTTCGTCTGGGACATAGACAGGAAGTGACATCAACGGGTCAAAACTAAAAAATATGTCGCAGGACAGACTGTCCAGAACCTGGCTCGGGAGGGATGCTCGAGCACAGGTTGTCTGTGTCTTCGCCTGACGGATGACAGTGAGACATCTCTCGCCCTGGGAGCACGCACAGGCGAGCCAGAGTGAGTCGCGTGCTGACTGCGCGGTTC